>NW_028122785.1:0-137707 GCF_965194805.1 Balaenoptera borealis | reverse complement strand
CATAGAAAGGCTGCCACCCTCTGGCCGTTACCTGCAAAAGCAGCTTTAAAGCCTGGGCTAATGGTCACTTCATATGAACAAGTACTGCTGGGCTATAAATGAAACCTGCTCTCAAAATGTCTTGAAGAAGGTAATGGTTAAAATATTTCAAAATGTGACACATACTTTAAGAAAACACTTTGAAGAGCTAAGCCATAATCACAGCTGGAAAAATGAAAAAGACATGCCTTAAAGTTCAATTTCAACGGATTATGAGACACATGCAAATTCAACCACAAAGAGGTATCAGCTCACACCAGTCAGAATAACCATCAGCAAAAAACCACATAGAATAAATGCTAAAGGTGCTGTGGAGAAATGCAAACCCTCAACTTTAAGTGGGACGTAATCTGGAAAGAGCCACTAAAGAGAACAGAATGGAGGTGCCTTTAAAAGGTTAACACTGAGCTACCATATGATCCAGTACACCTATACCTGGACCTATAACCTAAGAAGACAGAATTGGAAAGACACAGGCAGGCAAATCTGCATTGCATAGTATTACAGTAGCCAAGATATGGAAGTAACCAAAAAGTCCACCGACAGATGGGTGGACAAAGAAGAACTGCTACATGTACAGATGGAATATGAGCTAGCGAAAAAATGAAACAATGCCATTTGAAGCACCATAGATGAGTCTAGAAGTAATTACGCATCTTGGAGTAAGTGACAAAGCGAAAGACACATATCCTATCATATCACATACAGGTGTTACCTCAAAGTTGATACAAAGGAAGATATTTCCACAGAGAAAGGCAATCACAGATTCACTACTAAAACTTATGGCTCACCAAATGGAAAGGTGTGAGGATTGGATACATCACCATATTGAGGTTAACAGAGATATACAAACACACGTGAAATATATAATCACCAAAGACCTACAGAATACCAAGAGAAGACTACTGAACATTGTGTCATCACCTACATGGGAAAAGATTCCGAAGAAGAATAGATATATGTATATGTGTGAAAGAACCACATCTTGCACACCTAGAAGAAACAAACCATTGTAATCAAATTTGCTGTGATAAAAAATAAAAATTATGTTAAAAATACGCACAAGAAGTAATGACACATAAACTTCAAGGGCTTTTTCCTGGCACATTCCATTCTAATTTACAACCTAGCACACCACTTCCAATAAGGCTCTGTTGCCCTAGTAATCAGATTTGGTAAAGGAGAAATGCTGCCGCCTTGTGGCCGTTTCCCGCAAGAACAGCTTTAAACCCACAGCTAATGGTCACTTAAAATTCACAAGGACTCAGGGCTGTAAAGGACACCTGCCGTCAAAACTTGTGCTCGGGTAAGGAATGGACAAAAATTTCAAAACAGGCAAATGTTTCAAGAAGGTAGTATGAAGAGGTAAGTATTCCTCACTCTCTTTAAAAAAAAAAACAGGAAAATGGATAAAAGCTCAACCTAAGGAATTATTAGACTCAGGCAATCTATTCAACCAAAAGGTTTCAACTCACACCTGTCGACTGACCGTCAGCAAAAAGTCTACAAACAATAAATGCTGATGGGGTTGTAGAGAACTGTGTAACCTCTAGGTGCCGGTGAGATGTAAAGTGGTTAACAGCCAATAATGAGAACAGAAAGGAACTGCGTTTAAAAGTAAAAATTGAGGTACCATTCAATCCAGCAGGCACACCACTGGGCCTCTCACCTGAGAAGACCAGAATCGAAAAGACACACGCTGCAAAAGCTGCACTGCAGCCTTATTCAAAAGAGCCAAGATGGGAAGCAACCAAAATGTCCATCAACGGGTGAGTGGATAAAGAAGAAGGGGTCCATGTACACAATGAAATATTAGCCAAGGAAAACAATGAAACACTGCTCTTTGAGGCACCAGAGATGAGCCTGGAGATAATCACAAAACATGAGGTAAGTCGGAAAGCAAAAGACCTCTATCCTATGATATTCCTTATAGGCGTTACCTAATAACTGACACAAATGAACATATTTCCACAGAGAAAGACACTCACAGACTTAGAAAACCAACTGTGCTCATCTAAAAGGAAAGGTGGGGGGAATGGATAAATGAGAGAAGTGTTACTCTACATATCCAAATACATATTATATACATATTTCAAAGAGACCGACCATATAGCAAGGGAGGTCTACAGAACACTCTGTAATATTTTATATGGGAAGAGGATCTGTGGAAAAGACATATATAATGTACAAATGAAGCAGATTGTGTACCCCTAAGACAAACAATATTCTAATCTTTACCCCGATTAAAACAATTAACAAAAACAAGAAGTAATGAGACATAAACTTATGGGGGTTTCTCCTGGCACATGCCATATTAATTTACAACCTAGGAACACGACTTCCAGAAAGACTCTGCTGCCCTAGTACCCAGATTTGGGAATGGAGTAATGCTGCCTTCTTGTGGTCATTTCCCACAACAGCAGCTTTAAACCCACTGCTAAAGGTCACTAAACATTCAGCAACTTGCAATTCTGTAAATGACACCTGCCCTCCAAATAAATCCTGGGATCAAAAATGGATCAACAATTTCAAAAGAGGGCAACCTTCCAAGAAGACAATTTCAAGAGGTATATTGTACTCACAGTTTTTTTCTTTTAAGAGAAAAGAAAAAGGTGTGGAAAAATGATGTATTTTAGGAATTTTGAAAGACATGCAAACCCAAATTACAAAAACCTATCAGCTCACAGCAGTCAGAATGGCCATCAGCAAAAATGGTTCAAAAAATAAATGCTGAAGGGACTGTGGAGGCATGCGTACACTCGGCTCTCAGGGGGACGTGGTAAGAGCCACTAATGAAAACACAATGGAAGTGCCTTGAAAAGGTAAACATTGAGCTACCCGTCAATCAGTCATACCCACTGCTGGGCCTATCTCCTGAGAAAATGAGAATCAAAACGTCACAGGCTGGCAATCCTGCCCTCCAGCCATATTTAGCATAGCCAACATTTGGAAGCAATGAAAATCTCCATCAACAGAGGAATGCACCAAGAAGAACTGTTCCGTTTACACAATGTAATATTACTCCAATAACAAATATAAGTTAAATTTAAAAGACAAACATAAGTAAGGAGACATCAGCATTTGTGGGTTTATTCAGGCACATTCCACTCTAATTTATAACCGAGGAACAACAAGGGCCGGAAGGTCTGTTTCCCTAGTACCAGAGTGGGGAACGTTGAAAGACTGCCGCCCTCTGGCCGTTACCTGCAAACGCAGGTTTAAGCCTGTGTTAATGGTCACCACAAAATGTCTTGAGGGAGGTAATGGCCAAATAATTTTAAAATAGGACACATACTTTAAGAAAACACTTTGAAGAACTAAGCTGTACTCACAGCCTGAAAAATGAAAAGGACCTGCCTTAAAGCTCAGTTTTAACGGATTATGAGACACATGCAAATTCAACCACAAAGACGTATCAGCTCACACCAGTCAGAATAACCGTCAGTAAAAAACTACAAAGAATAAATGCTGAAGGTGCTGTGGAGAAATGCAAACCCTCAACTTTAAGTGGGATGTAACCTGGAAAGAGCCACTCATGAGAACAGAATGGAGGTGCCTTTAAAAGGTAAACATTGAGCTACCTTATGATCCAGAGGCTTATTCCCGGACCTATAACCTAAGAGGACAGAATTGGAAAGAAAGAGGCAGGCAAATCTGCATTGCACAGTATTACAATAGCCAAGATACGGGAGTCACCAAAAAGTCCACCGACAGATGGGTGGACAAAGAAGAACTGCTACATGTACAGATGGATTATGAGCTAGCGATAAAATGAAACAATGCCATTTGCAGCACCATAGATGAGTCTAGAAGTAATCACGCAACTTGGAGTAAGTGACAAAGCGAAAGACATATATGCTACCATATCAGTTACAGGTGTTACCTACGAATTGATACCAACAAAGATATATCCACGCAGAAAGGCAATCACAGATTCAGTACAAAAACGTATGGTTCACCAAATGGAAAGGTGTGAGGATTGGACACATTACTATACTGGGGTTAACAGACATATAAAAACACATGTGAAATACATAATCACCAAAGACGTACGCAATACCAAGAGAAGACTACTCAACATTGTGTCCTAACCTACATGGGAAAAGGATCCGAAGAAGAATAGATATATGTATATGTATGAAAGAACCACAACTTGCACACCTAGAACAAACAAAACATTGTAATCAAATTTGCTGTGATGAAAAACTAAAAATTAAAAATACGAACAAGAAGTAATGAGACATAAATTTAAAGGCTTTCTCCTGGCACATTCCATTGTAATTTACAACCTAGAACACGACTTCCATTAAGGCTCTGTTGCCCTGGTGACCAGATTTGGTAAAGGAGAAATGCTGCCGCCTTTTGCCGTTTCCCGCAAGAGCGGCTTTTAACCCACAGCTAATGGTCACTTAACATTCACAAGGACTCAGGGCTGTAAAGACACCTGCCCTCAAAACTGTGCTGAGGTAGGGAATGGATTAAAAAATTCAAAACAGGCAAATGTTTCAAGAAGACTGTATGAAGAGGTAAGTTTTACTCACTGTCTTTTTCAAGAAAGGAAAATGGATAAAAGCTCAACCTCAGGAAGTATTAGACTCATGCAATCTAATCTACAAAACGGTTTCAACTCACACCAGTCGACTGACCATCAGCAAAAAGTCTACAGACAATAAATGCTGAAGGGGTTTTACAGAACTGTGTACCCTCTAGCTGATGGTGAGATGTAAAGTGGTTAAGAGCCAATAATGAGAACAGAAAGGAGCTGTGTTTGAAAGTAAAAATTGAGGTATCATTCAATCCAGCAGGTGCACCACTGGGCCTCTCACCTGAGAAGACCAGAATCGAGAAGACCCGGGCTGCAAAAGCTTCACTGCAGCCTTATTCACTATAGACAAGACAGTGAAGCAACCAAAATGTCCATCCACAGGTGAATGGATAAAGAAGAAGTGGTCCATGTACACAATGGAATATTAGCCATGGAAAACAGTGAAACACTGCTCTTTGAGGCGCCACAGATGAGCCTGGAGATAATCACAAAACATGAGGTCAGTCGGAAAGCAAAAGACCTATATTCTATGATATCACTTATAGGCGTTATCTAATAACTGACAAAAATGAACATATTTCCACAGAGAAAGGCACTCACAGACTTAGAAAAAAAACTATGCTTATCTAAAAGGGAAGGTGGGGGGATTGGATAAATGAAGATTAGCGTTACCATATGGATACAAACACATATTATATACATATATCAAAAAGACCCACCATATAGCAAGGGAGGTCTACGGAACACTCTGTAATAATTGACATGGGAAGAGGATCTCGAAATATATAGATATATATAATGTGTAAATGAACCAGAGTGTGTACACCTTGGACAGACAACATTCTAAACATTACCCCAATTTTAAAAATTAAAACAACAAACAAGAATTAATCAAACATAAACTTATGGGGGGGTTTCCTGGCACATTCCATTCAAATTTACAAGCTAGGAAAACCACTTCCAGAACAGCTCTGCTGCCCTAGTAACCAGATTTGATAATGGAGAAGTGCTCCTGCCTTGTGGCCGTTTAGTACAACAGCAGCTTACACCCAGTGCTAATGGTTACTAAATATTCACACACATTGCAGGCCTGTAAATGACACCTGCCTTCAAAAAAATATCCTGGGGACGAAAATCCACCAGAATATTAAAAAGAGGGCAATCTTTCAACAAGATAATTTCAAGAGGTATATTGAACTCACACTTTTTTCTAATACCAGAAGAGAAAAACGCCTGGAAAAATGATAAATTTTAGGAATTTTTAAAGACATGCAAACCCAATTTACAAAAACCTATCAGCTCACTCCAGGCAGAATGTCCATCAGCAAAAATGCTGCAAACAATACATGCTGAAGGGATTGTGGAGAAATGTGTACCCTCAGCTGTAAGGGGGACGTGGGAAGAGCCACTAATGAAAACACAATGGAGGTGCTTTGAAAAGGTAAACATTGAGCTACCAGTGAATCAAGCATACCATCTGCTGGGCTTATCACCTGAGAAAATGAGATTCAAAAAGTCACAGGCTGGCAAACCTGTACGCCAGCAATGTTTACCATAGTCAACACTTGGAAGCAACAAAAATGTCCATCAACAGAGGAATGCACCAAGAAGAAGTGGTCCTTGTATACAATGGAATATTACTCCAGTAAAAAATATAAATTAACTTTAAAAAACAAACAAATGTAAGGAGACATCAGCATTTGTGGGTTTATCCGAGCACATTCCACTCTAATTTATAACCGAAGAACACCACTGGCGGGTAGGTCTGTTTCCCAAGTACCAGCGTGGGGAACATAGAAAGGCTGCCACCCTCTGGCCGTTACCTGCAATAGCAGCTTTAAAGCCTGGGCTAATGGTCACTTCATATGAACAAGTACTGCTGGGCTATAAATGAAACCTGCTCTCAAAATGTCTTGAAGAAGGTAATGGTTAAAATATTTCAAAATGTGACACATACTTTAAGAAAACACTTTGAAGAGCTAAGCCATAATCACAGCTGGAAAAATGAAAAGGACATGCCTTAAAGTTCAATTTCAACGGATTATGAGACACATGCAAATTCAACCACAAAGAGGTATCAGCTCACACCAGTCAGAATAACCATCAGCAAAAAACCACATAGAATAAATGCTAAAGGTGCTGTGGAGAAATGCAAACCCTCAACTTTAAGTGGGACGTAATCTGGAAAGAGCCACTAAAGAGAACAGAATGGAGGTGCCTTTAAAAGGTTAACGCTGAGCTACCATATGATCCAGTACACCTATACCTGGACCTATAACCTAAGAAGACAGAATTGGAAAGACACAGGCAGGCAAATCTGCATTGCATAGTATTACAGTAGCCAAGATATGGAAGTAACCAAAAAGTCCACCGACAGATGGGTGGACAAAGAAGAACTGCTACATGTACAGATGGAATATGAGCTAGCGAAAAAATGAAACAATGCCATTTGAAGCACCATAGATGAGTCTAGAAGTAATTACGCATCTTGGAGTAAGTGACAAAGCGAAAGACACATATCCTATCATATCACATACAGGTGTTACCTCAAAGTTGATACAAAGGAAGATATTTCCACAGAGAAAGGCAATCACAGATTCACTACTAAAACTTATGGCTCACCAAATGGAAAGGTGTGAGGATTGGATACATCACCATATTGAGGTTAACAGAGATATACAAACACACGTGAAATATATAATCACCAAAGACCTACAGAATACCAAGAGAAGACTACTGAACATTGTGTCATCACCTACATGGGAAAAGATTCCGAAGAAGAATAGATATATGTATATGTGTGAAAGAACCACATCTTGCACACCTAGAAGAAACAAACCATTGTAATCAAATTTGCTGTGATAAAAAATAAAAATTATGTTAAAAATACGCACAAGAAGTAATGACACATAAACTTCAAGGGCTTTTTCCTGGCACATTCCATTCTAATTTACAACCTAGCACACCACTTCCAATAAGGCTCTGTTGCCCTAGTAATCAGATTTGGTAAAGGAGAAATGCTGCCGCCTTGTGGCCGTTTCCCGCAAGAACAGCTTTAAACCCACAGCTAATGGTCACTTAAAATTCACAAGGACTCAGGGCTGTAAAGGACACCTGCCGTCAAAACTTGTGCTCGGGTAAGGAATGGACAAAAAAATTCAAAACAGGCAAATGTTTCAAGAAGGTAGTATGAAGAGGTAAGTATTCCTCACTCTCTTTAAAAAAAAAACAGGAAAATGGATAAAAGCTCAACCTAAGGAATTATTAGACTCAGGCAATCTATTCAACCAAAAGGTTTCAACTCACACCTGTCGACTGACCGTCAGCAAAAAGTCTACAAACAATAAATGCTGATGGGGTTGTAGAGAACTGTGTAACCTCTAGGTGCTGGTGAGATGTAAAGTGGTTAACAGCCAATAATGAGAACAGAAAGGAACTGCGTTTAAAAGTAAAAATTGAGGTACCATTCAATCCAGCAGGCACACCACTGGGCCTCTCACCTGAGAAGACCAGAATCGAAAAGACACACGCTGCAAAAGCTGCACTGCAGCCTTATTCAAAAGAGCCAAGATGGGAAGCAACCAAAATGTCCATCAACGGGTGAATGGATAAAGAAGAAGGGGTCCATGTACACAATGAAATATTAGCCAAGGAAAACAATGAAACACTGCTCTTTGAGGCACCAGAGATGAGCCTGGAGATAATCACAAAACATGAGATAAGTCGGAAAGCAAAAGACCTCTATCCTATGATATTCCTTATAGGCGTTACCTAATAACTGACACAAATGAACATATTTCCACAGAGAAAGACACTCACAGACTTAGAAAACCAACTGTGCTCATCTAAAAGGAAAGGTGGGGGGAATGGATAAATGAGAGAAGTGTTACTCTACATATCCAAATACATATTATATACATATTTCAAAGAGACCGACCATATAGCAAGGGAGGTCTACAGAACACTCTGTAATATTTTATATGGGAAGAGGATCTGTGGAAAAGACATATATAATGTACAAATGAAGCAGATTGTGTACCCCTAAGACAAACAATATTCTAATCTTTACCCCGATTAAAACAATTAACAAAAACAAGAAGTAATGAGACATAAACTTATGGGGGTTTCTCCTGGCACATGCCATATTAATTTACAACCTAGGAACACGACTTCCAGAAAGACTCTGCTGCCCTAGTACCCAGATTTGGGAATGGAGTAATGCTGCCTTCTTGTGGTCATTTCCCACAACAGCAGCTTTAAACCCACTGCTAAAGGTCACTAAACATTCAGCAACTTGCAATTCTGTAAATGACACCTGCCCTCCAAATAAATCCTGGGATCAAAAATGGATCAACAATTTCAAAAGAGGGCAACCTTCCAAGAAGACAATTTCAAGAGGTATATTGTACTCACAGTTTTTTCTTTTAAGAGAAAAGAAAAAGGTGTGGAAAAATGATGTATTTTTGGAATTTTGAAAGACATGCAAACCCAAATTACAAAAACCTATCAGCTCACAGCAGTCAGAATGGCCATCAGCAAAAATGGTTCAAAAAATAAATGCTGAAGGGACTGTGGAGGCATGCGTACACTCGGCTCTCAGGGGGACGTGGTAAGAGCCACTAATGAAAACACAATGGAAGTGCCTTGAAAAGGTAAACATTGAGCTACCCGTCAATCAGTCATACCCACTGCTGGGCCTATCTCCTGAGAAAATGAGAATCAAAACGTCACAGGCTGGCAATCCTGCCCTCCAGCCATATTTAGCATAGCCAACATTTGGAAGCAATGAAAATCTCCATCAACAGAGGAATGCACCAAGAAGAACTGTTCCATTTACACAATGTAATATTACTCCAATAACAAATATAAGTTAAATTTAAAAGACAAACATAAGTAAGGAGACATCAGCATTTGTGGGTTTATTCAGGCACATTCCACTCTAATTTATAACCGAGGAACAACAAGGGCCGGAAGGTCTGTTTCCCTAGTACCAGAGTGGGGAACGTTGAAAGACTGCCGCCCTCTGGCCGTTACCTGCAAACGCAGGTTTAAGCCTGTGTTAATGGTCACCACAAAATGTCTTGAGGGAGGTAATGGCCAAATAATTTTAAAATAGGACACATACTTTAAGAAAACACTTTGAAGAACTAAGCTGTACTCACAGCCTGAAAAATGAAAAGGACCTGCCTTAAAGCTCAGTTTTAACGGATTATGAGACACATGCAAATTCAACCACAAAGACGTATCAGCTCACACCAGTCAGAATAACCGTCAGTAAAAAACTACAAAGAATAAATGCTGAAGGTGCTGTGGAGAAATGCAAACCCTCAACTTTAAGTGGGATGTAACCTGGAAAGAGCCACTCATGAGAACAGAATGGAGGTGCCTTTAAAAGGTAAACATTGAGCTACCTTATGATCCAGAGGCTTATTCCCGGACCTATAACCTAAGAGGACAGAATTGGAAAGAAAGAGGCAGGCAAATCTGCATTGCACAGTATTACAATAGCCAAGATACGGGAGTCACCAAAAAGTCCACCGACAGATGGGTGGACAAAGAAGAACTGCTACATGTACAGATGGATTATGAGCTAGCGATAAAATGAAACAATGCCATTTGCAGCACCATAGATGAGTCTAGAAGTAATCACGCAACTTGGAGTAAGTGACAAAGCGAAAGACATATATGCTACCATATCAGTTACAGGTGTTACCTACGAATTGATACCAACAAAGATATATCCACGCAGAAAGGCAATCACAGATTCAGTACAAAAACGTATGGTTCACCAAATGGAAAGGTGTGAGGATTGGACACATTACTATACTGGGGTTAACAGACATATAAAAACACATGTGAAATACATAATCACCAAAGACGTACGCAATACCAAGAGAAGACTACTCAACATTGTGTCCTAACCTACATGGGAAAAGGATCCGAAGAAGAATAGATATATGTATATGTATGAAAGAACCACAACTTGCACACCTAGAACAAACAAAACATTGTAATCAAATTTGCTGTGATGAAAAACTAAAAATTAAAAATACGAACAAGAAGTAATGAGACATAAATTTAAAGGCTTTCTCCTGGCACATTCCATTGTAATTTACAACCTAGAACACGACTTCCATTAAGGCTCTGTTGCCCTGGTGACCAGATTTGGTAAAGGAGAAATGCTGCCGCCTTTTGCCGTTTCCCGCAAGAGCGGCTTTTAACCCACAGCTAATGGTCACTTAACATTCACAAGGACTCAGGGCTGTAAAGACACCTGCCCTCAAAACTGTGCTGAGGTAGGGAATGGATTAAAAAATTCAAAACAGGCAAATGTTTCAAGAAGACTGTATGAAGAGGTAAGTTTTACTCACTGTCTTTTTCAAGAAAGGAAAATGGATAAAAGCTCAACCTCAGGAAGTATTAGACTCATGCAATCTAATCTACAAAACGGTTTCAACTCACACCAGTCGACTGACCATCAGCAAAAAGTCTACAAACAATAAATGCTGAAGGGGTTTTACAGAACTGTGTACCCTCTAGCTGATGGTGAGATGTAAAGTGGTTAAGAGCCAATAATGAGAACAGAAAGGAGCTGTGTTTGAAAGTAAAAATTGAGGTATCATTCAATCCAGCAGGTGCACCACTGGGCCTCTCACCTGAGAAGACCAGAATCGAGAAGACCCGGGCTGCAAAAGCTTCACTGCAGCCTTATTCACTATAGACAAGACAGTGAAGCAACCAAAATGTCCATCCACAGGTGAATGGATAAAGAAGAAGTGGTCCATGTACACAATGGAATATTAGCCATGGAAAACAGTGAAACACTGCTCTTTGAGGCGCCACAGATGAGCCTGGAGATAATCACAAAACATGAGGTCAGTCGGAAAGCAAAAGACCTATATTCTATGATATCACTTATAGGCGTTATCTAATAACTGACACAAATGAACACATTTCCACAGAGAAAGGCACTCACAGACTTAGAAAAAAAACTATGCTTATCTAAAAGGGAAGGTGGGGGGATTGGATAAATGAAGATTAGCATTACCATATGGATACAAACACATATTATATACATATATCAAAAAGACCCACCATATAGCAAGGGAGGTCTACGGAACACTCTGTAATAATTGACAAGGGAAGAGGATCTCGAAATATATAGATATATATAATGTGTAAATGAACCAGAGTGTGTACACCTTGGACAGACAACATTCTAAACATTACCCCAATTTTAAAAATTAAAACAACAAACAAGAATTAATCAAACATAAACTTATGGGGGGGTTTCCTGGCACATTCCATTCAAATTTACAAGCTAGGAAAACCACTTCCAGAACGGCTCTGCTGCCCTAGTAACCAGATTTGATAATGGAGAAGTGCTCCTGCCTTGTGGCCGTTTAGTACAACAGCAGCTTACACCCAGTGCTAATGGTTACTAAATATTCACACACATTGCAGGCCTGTAAATGACACCTGCCTTCAAAAAAATATCCTGGGGACGAAAATCCACCAGAATATTAAAAAGAGGGCAATCTTTCAACAAGATAATTTCAAGAGGTATATTGAACTCACACTTTTTTCTAATACCAGAAGAGAAAAACGCCTGGAAAAATGAAAAATTTTAGGAATTTTTAAAGACATGCAAACCCAATTTACAAAAACCTATCAGCTCACTCCAGGCAGAATGTCCATCAGCAAAAATGCTGCAAACAATACATGCTGAAGGGATTGTGGAGAAATGTGTACCCTCAGCTGTAAGGGGGACGTGGGAAGAGCCACTAATGAAAACACAATGGAGGTGCTTTGAAAAGGTAAACATTGAGCTACCAGTGAATCAAGCATACCATCTGCTGGGCTTATCACCTGAGAAAATGAGATTCAAAAAGTCACAGGCTGGCAAACCTGTACGCCAGCAATATTTACCATAGTCAACACTTGGAAGCAACAAAAATGTCCATCAACAGAGGAATGCACCAAGAAGAAGTGGTCCTTGTATACAATGGAATATTACTCCAGTAAAAAAATATAAATTAACTTTAAGAAACAAACAAATGTAAGGAGACATCAGCATTTGTGGGTTTATCCGAGCACATTCCACTCTAATTTATAACCGAAGAACACCACTGGCGGGTAGGTCTGTTTCCCAAGTACCAGCGTGGGGAACATAGAAAGGCTGCCACCCTCTGGCCGTTACCTGCAAAAGCAGCTTTAAAGCCTGGGCTAATGGTCACTTCATATGAACAAGTACTGCTGGGCTATAAATGAAACCTGCTCTCAAAATGTCTTGAAGAAGGTAATGGTTAAAATATTTCAAAATGTGACACATACTTTAAGAAAACACTTTGAAGAGCTAAGCCATAATCACAGCTGGAAAAATGAAAAAGACATGCCTTAAAGTTCAATTTCAACGGATTATGAGACACATGCAAATTCAACCACAAAGAGGTATCAGCTCACACCAGTCAGAATAACCATCAGCAAAAAACCACATAGAATAAATGCTAAAGGTGCTGTGGAGAAATGCAAACCCTCAACTTTAAGTGGGACGTAATCTGGAAAGAGCCACTAAAGAGAACAGAATGGAGGTGCCTTTAAAAGGTTAACGCTGAGCTACCATATGATCCAGTACACCTATACCTGGACCTATAACCTAAGAAGACAGAATTGGAAAGACACAGGCAGGCAAATCTGCATTGCATAGTATTACAGTAGCCAAGATATGGAAGTAACCAAAAAGTCCACCGACAGATGGGTGGACAAAGAAGAACTGCTACATGTACAGATGGAATATGAGCTAGCGAAAAAATGAAACAATGCCATTTGAAGCACCATAGATGAGTCTAGAAGTAATTACGCATCTTGGAGTAAGTGACAAAGCGAAAGACACATATCCTATCATATCACATACAGGTGTTACCTCAAAGTTGATACAAAGGAAGATATTTCCACAGAGAAAGGCAATCACAGATTCACTACTAAAACTTATGGCTCACCAAATGGAAAGGTGTGAGGATTGGATACATCACCATATTGAGGTTAACAGAGATATACAAACACACGTGAAATATATAATCACCAAAGACCTACAGAATACCAAGAGAAGACTACTGAACATTGTGTCATCACCTACATGGGAAAAGATTCCGAAGAAGAATAGATATATGTATATGTGTGAAAGAACCACATCTTGCACACCTAGAAGAAACAAACCATTGTAATCAAATTTGCTGTGATAAAAAATAAAAATTATGTTAAAAATACGCACAAGAAGTAATGACACATAAACTTCAAGGGCTTTTTCCTGGCACATTCCATTCTAATTTACAACCTAGCACACCACTTCCAATAAGGCTCTGTTGCCCTAGTAATCAGATTTGGTAAAGGAGAAATGCTGCCGCCTTGTGGCCGTTTCCCGCAAGAACAGCTTTAAACCCACAGCTAATGGTCACTTAAAATTCACAAGGACTCAGGGCTGTAAAGGACACCTGCCGTCAAAACTTGTGCTCGGGTAAGGAATGGACAGAAATTTCAAAACAGGCAAATGTTTCAAGAAGGTAGTATGAAGAGGTAAGTATTCCTCACTCTCTTTAAAAAAAAAAACAGGAAAATGGATAAAAGCTCAACCTAAGGAATTATTAGACTCAGGCAATCTATTCAACCAAAAGGTTTCAACTCACACCTGTCGACTGACCGTCAGCAAAAAGTCTACAAACAATAAATGCTGATGGGGTTGTAGAGAACTGTGTAACCTCTAGGTGCCGGTGAGATGTAAAGTGGTTAACAGCCAATAATGAGAACAGAAAGGAACTGCGTTTAAAAGTAAAAATTGAGGTACCATTCAATCCAGCAGGCACACCACTGGGCCTCTCACCTGAGAAGACCAGAATCGAAAAGACACACGCTGCAAAAGCTGCACTGCAGCCTTATTCAAAAGAGCCAAGATGGGAAGCAACCAAAATGTCCATCAACGGGTGAGTGGATAAAGAAGAAGGGGTCCATGTACACAATGAAATATTAGCCAAGGAAAACAATGAAACACTGCTCTTTGAGGCACCAGAGATGAGCCTGGAGATAATCACAAAACATGAGGTAAGTCGGAAAGCAAAAGACCTCTATCCTATGATATTCCTTATAGGCGTTACCTAATAACTGACACAAATGAACATATTTCCACAGAGAAAGACACTCACAGACTTAGAAAACCAACTGTGCTCATCTAAAAGGAAAGGTGGGGGGAATGGATAAATGAGAGAAGTGTTACTCTACATATCCAAATACATATTATATACATATTTCAAAGAGACCGACCATATAGCAAGGGAGGTCTACAGAACACTCTGTAATATTTTATATGGGAAGAGGATCTGTGGAAAAGACATATATAATGTACAAATGAAGCAGATTGTGTACCCCTAAGACAAACAATATTCTAATCTTTACCCCGATTAAAACAATTAACAAAAACAAGAAGTAATGAGACATAAACTTATGGGGGTTTCTCCTGGCACATGCCATATTAATTTACAACCTAGGAACACGACTTCCAGAAAGACTCTGCTGCCCTAGTACCCAGATTTGGGAATGGAGTAATGCTGCCTTCTTGTGGTCATTTCCCACAACAGCAGCTTTAAACCCACTGCTAAAGGTCACTAAACATTCAGCAACTTGCAATTCTGTAAATGACACCTGCCCTCCAAATAAATCCTGGGATCAAAAATGGATCAACAATTTCAAAAGAGGGCAACCTTCCAAGAAGACAATTTCAAGAGGTATATTGTACTCACAGTTTTTTTCTTTTAAGAGAAAAGAAAAAGGTGTGGAAAAATGATGTATTTTAGGAATTTTGAAAGACATGCAAACCCAAATTACAAAAACCTATCAGCTCACAGCAGTCAGAATGGCCATCAGCAAAAATGGTTCAAAAAATAAATGCTGAAGGGACTGTGGAGGCATGCGTACACTCGGCTCTCAGGGGGACGTGGTAAGAGCCACTAATGAAAACACAATGGAAGTGCCTTGAAAAGGTAAACATTGAGCTACCCGTCAATCAGTCATACCCACTGCTGGGCCTATCTCCTGAGAAAATGAGAATCAAAACGTCACAGGCTGGCAATCCTGCCCTCCAGCCATATTTAGCATAGCCAACATTTGGAAGCAATGAAAATCTCCATCAACAGAGGAATGCACCAAGAAGAACTGTTCCGTTTACACAATGTAATATTACTCCAATAACAAATATAAGTTAAATTTAAAAGACAAACATAAGTAAGGAGACATCAGCATTTGTGGGTTTATTCAGGCACATTCCACTCTAATTTATAACCGAGGAACAACAAGGGCCGGAAGGTCTGTTTCCCTAGTACCAGAGTGGGGAACGTTGAAAGACTGCCGCCCTCTGGCCGTTACCTGCAAACGCAGGTTTAAGCCTGTGTTAATGGTCACCACAAAATGTCTTGAGGGAGGTAATGGCCAAATAATTTTAAAATAGGACACATACTTTAAGAAAACACTTTGAAGAACTAAGCTGTACTCACAGCCTGAAAAATGAAAAGGACCTGCCTTAAAGCTCAGTTTTAACGGATTATGAGACACATGCAAATTCAACCACAAAGACGTATCAGCTCACACCAGTCAGAATAACCGTCAGTAAAAAACTACAAAGAATAAATGCTGAAGGTGCTGTGGAGAAATGCAAACCCTCAACTTTAAGTGGGATGTAACCTGGAAAGAGCCACTCATGAGAACAGAATGGAGGTGCCTTTAAAAGGTAAACATTGAGCTACCTTATGATCCAGAGGCTTATTCCCGGACCTATAACCTAAGAGGACAGAATTGGAAAGAAAGAGGCAGGCAAATCTGCATTGCACAGTATTACAATAGCCAAGATACGGGAGTCACCAAAAAGTCCACCGACAGATGGGTGGACAAAGAAGAACTGCTACATGTACAGATGGATTATGAGCTAGCGATAAAATGAAACAATGCCATTTGCAGCACCATAGATGAGTCTAGAAGTAATCACGCAACTTGGAGTAAGTGACAAAGCGAAAGACATATATGCTACCATATCAGTTACAGGTGTTACCTACGAATTGATACCAACAAAGATATATCCACGCAGAAAGGCAATCACAGATTCAGTACAAAAACGTATGGTTCACCAAATGGAAAGGTGTGAGGATTGGACACATTACTATACTGGGGTTAACAGACATATAAAAACACATGTGAAATACATAATCACCAAAGACGTACGCAATACCAAGAGAAGACTACTCAACATTGTGTCCTAACCTACATGGGAAAAGGATCCGAAGAAGAATAGATATATGTATATGTATGAAAGAACCACAACTTGCACACCTAGAACAAACAAAACATTGTAATCAAATTTGCTGTGATGAAAAACTAAAAATTAAAAATACGAACAAGAAGTAATGAGACATAAATTTAAAGGCTTTCTCCTGGCACATTCCATTGTAATTTACAACCTAGAACACGACTTCCATTAAGGCTCTGTTGCCCTGGTGACCAGATTTGGTAAAGGAGAAATGCTGCCGCCTTTTGCCGTTTCCCGCAAGAGCGGCTTTTAACCCACAGCTAATGGTCACTTAACATTCACAAGGACTCAGGGCTGTAAAGACACCTGCCCTCAAAACTGTGCTGAGGTAGGGAATGGATTAAAAAATTCAAAACAGGCAAATGTTTCAAGAAGACTGTATGAAGAGGTAAGTTTTACTCACTGTCTTTTTCAAGAAAGGAAAATGGATAAAAGCTCAACCTCAGGAAGTATTAGACTCATGCAATCTAATCTACAAAACGGTTTCAACTCACACCAGTCGACTGACCATCAGCAAAAAGTCTACAGACAATAAATGCTGAAGGGGTTTTACAGAACTGTGTACCCTCTAGCTGATGGTGAGATGTAAAGTGGTTAAGAGCCAATAATGAGAACAGAAAGGAGCTGTGTTTGAAAGTAAAAATTGAGGTATCATTCAATCCAGCAGGTGCACCACTGGGCCTCTCACCTGAGAAGACCAGAATCGAGAAGACCCGGGCTGCAAAAGCTTCACTGCAGCCTTATTCACTATAGACAAGACAGTGAAGCAACCAAAATGTCCATCCACAGGTGAATGGATAAAGAAGAAGTGGTCCATGTACACAATGGAATATTAGCCATGGAAAACAGTGAAACACTGCTCTTTGAGGCGCCACAGATGAGCCTGGAGATAATCACAAAACATGAGGTCAGTCGGAAAGCAAAAGACCTATATTCTATGATATCACTTATAGGCGTTATCTAATAACTGACACAAATGAACATATTTCCACAGAGAAAGGCACTCACAGACTTAGAAAAAAAACTATGCTTATCTAAAAGGGAAGGTGGGGGGATTGGATAAATGAAGATTAGCGTTACCATATGGATACAAACACATATTATATACATATATCAAAAAGACCCACCATATAGCAAGGGAGGTCTACGGAACACTCTGTAATAATTGACAAGGGAAGAGGATCTCGAAATATATAGATATATATAATGTGTAAATGAACCAGAGTGTGTACACCTTGGACAGACAACATTCTAAACATTACCCCAATTTTAAAAATTAAAACAACAAACAAGAATTAATCAAACATAAACTTATGGGGGGGTTTCCTGGCACATTCTATTCAAATTTACAAGCTAGGAAAACCACTTCCAGAACGGCTCTGCTGCCCTAGTAACCAGATTTGATAATGGAGAAGTGCTCCTGCCTTGTGGCCGTTTAGTACAACAGCAGCTTACACCCAGTGCTAATGGTTACTAAATATTCACACACATTGCAGGCCTGTAAATGACACCTGCCTTCAAAAAAATATCCTGGGGACGAAAATCCACCAGAATATTAAAAAGAGGGCAATCTTTCAACAAGATAATTTCAAGAGGTATATTGAACTCACACTTTTTTCTAATACCAGAAGAGAAAAACGCCTGGAAAAATGATAAATTTTAGGAATTTTTAAAGACATGCAAACCCAATTTACAAAAACCTATCAGCTCACTCCAGGCAGAATGTCCATCAGCAAAAATGCTGCAAACAATACATGCTGAAGGGATTGTGGAGAAATGTGTACCCTCAGCTGTAAGGGGGACGTGGGAAGAGCCACTAATGAAAACACAATGGAGGTGCTTTGAAAAGGTAAACATTGAGCTACCAGTGAATCAAGCATACCATCTGCTGGGCTTATCACCTGAGAAAATGAGATTCAAAAAGTCACAGGCTGGCAAACCTGTACGCCAGCAATGTTTACCATAGTCAACACTTGGAAGCAACAAAAATGTCCATCAACAGAGGAATGCACCAAGAAGAAGTGGTCCTTGTATACAATGGAATATTACTCCAGTAAAAAATATAAATTAACTTTAAAAAACAAACAAATGTAAGGAGACATCAGCATTTGTGGGTTTATCCGAGCACATTCCACTCTAATTTATAACCGAAGAACACCACTGGCGGGTAGGTCTGTTTCCCAAGTACCAGCGTGGGGAACATAGAAAGGCTGCCACCCTCTGGCCGTTACCTGCAATAGCAGCTTTAAAGCCTGGGCTAATGGTCACTTCATATGAACAAGTACTGCTGGGCTATAAATGAAACCTGCTCTCAAAATGTCTTGAAGAAGGTAATGGTTAAAATATTTCAAAATGTGACACATACTTTAAGAAAACACTTTGAAGAGCTAAGCCATAATCACAGCTGGAAAAATGAAAAGGACATGCCTTAAAGTTCAATTTCAACGGATTATGAGACACATGCAAATTCAACCACAAAGAGGTATCAGCTCACACCAGTCAGAATAACCATCAGCAAAAAACCACATAGAATAAATGCTAAAGGTGCTGTGGAGAAATGCAAACCCTCAACTTTAAGTGGGACGTAATCTGGAAAGAGCCACTAAAGAGAACAGAATGGAGGTGCCTTTAAAAGGTTAACGCTGAGCTACCATATGATCCAGTACACCTATACCTGGACCTATAACCTAAGAAGACAGAATTGGAAAGACACAGGCAGGCAAATCTGCATTGCATAGTATTACAGTAGCCAAGATATGGAAGTAACCAAAAAGTCCACCGACAGATGGGTGGACAAAGAAGAACTGCTACATGTACAGATGGAATATGAGCTAGCGAAAAAATGAAACAATGCCATTTGAAGCACCATAGATGAGTCTAGAAGTAATTACGCATCTTGGAGTAAGTGACAAAGCGAAAGACACATATCCTATCATATCACATACAGGTGTTACCTCAAAGTTGATACAAAGGAAGATATTTCCACAGAGAAAGGCAATCACAGATTCACTACTAAAACTTATGGCTCACCAAATGGAAAGGTGTGAGGATTGGATACATCACCATATTGAGGTTAACAGAGATATACAAACACACGTGAAATATATAATCACCAAAGACCTACAGAATACCAAGAGAAGACTACTGAACATTGTGTCATCACCTACATGGGAAAAGATTCCGAAGAAGAATAGATATATGTATATGTGTGAAAGAACCACATCTTGCACACCTAGAAGAAACAAACCATTGTAATCAAATTTGCTGTGATAAAAAATAAAAATTATGTTAAAAATACGCACAAGAAGTAATGACACATAAACTTCAAGGGCTTTTTCCTGGCACATTCCATTCTAATTTACAACCTAGCACACCACTTCCAATAAGGCTCTGTTGCCCTAGTAATCAGATTTGGTAAAGGAGAAATGCTGCCGCCTTGTGGCCGTTTCCCGCAAGAACAGCTTTAAACCCACAGCTAATGGTCACTTAAAATTCACAAGGACTCAGGGCTGTAAAGGACACCTGCCGTCAAAACTTGTGCTCGGGTAAGGAATGGACAAAAAAATTCAAAACAGGCAAATGTTTCAAGAAGGTAGTATGAAGAGGTAAGTATTCCTCACTCTCTTTAAAAAAAAAACAGGAAAATGGATAAAAGCTCAACCTAAGGAATTATTAGACTCAGGCAATCTATTCAACCAAAAGGTTTCAACTCACACCTGTCGACTGACCGTCAGCAAAAAGTCTACAAACAATAAATGCTGATGGGGTTGTAGAGAACTGTGTAACCTCTAGGTGCTGGTGAGATGTAAAGTGGTTAACAGCCAATAATGAGAACAGAAAGGAACTGCGTTTAAAAGTAAAAATTGAGGTACCATTCAATCCAGCAGGCACACCACTGGGCCTCTCACCTGAGAAGACCAGAATCGAAAAGACACACGCTGCAAAAGCTGCACTGCAGCCTTATTCAAAAGAGCCAAGATGGGAAGCAACCAAAATGTCCATCAACGGGTGAATGGATAAAGAAGAAGGGGTCCATGTACACAATGAAATATTAGCCAAGGAAAACAATGAAACACTGCTCTTTGAGGCACCAGAGATGAGCCTGGAGATAATCACAAAACATGAGGTAAGTCGGAAAGCAAAAGACCTCTATCCTATGATATTCCTTATAGGCGTTACCTAATAACTGACACAAATGAACATATTTCCACAGAGAAAGACACTCACAGACTTAGAAAACCAACTGTGCTCATCTAAAAGGAAAGGTGGGGGGAATGGATAAATGAGAGAAGTGTTACTCTACATATCCAAATACATATTATATACATATTTCAAAGAGACCGACCATATAGCAAGGGAGGTCTACAGAACACTCTGTAATATTTTATATGGGAAGAGGATCTGTGGAAAAGACATATATAATGTACAAATGAAGCAGATTGTGTACCCCTAAGACAAACAATATTCTAATCTTTACCCCGATTAAAACAATTAACAAAAACAAGAAGTAATGAGACATAAACTTATGGGGGTTTCTCCTGGCACATGCCATATTAATTTACAACCTAGGAACACGACTTCCAGAAAGACTCTGCTGCCCTAGTACCCAGATTTGGGAATGGAGTAATGCTGCCTTCTTGTGGTCATTTCCCACAACAGCAGCTTTAAACCCACTGCTAAAGGTCACTAAACATTCAGCAACTTGCAATTCTGTAAATGACACCTGCCCTCCAAATAAATCCTGGGATCAAAAATGGATCAACAATTTCAAAAGAGGGCAACCTTCCAAGAAGACAATTTCAAGAGGTATATTGTACTCACAGTTTTTTCTTTTAAGAGAAAAGAAAAAGGTGTGGAAAAATGATGTATTTTTGGAATTTTGAAAGACATGCAAACCCAAATTACAAAAACCTATCAGCTCACAGCAGTCAGAATGGCCATCAGCAAAAATGGTTCAAAAAATAAATGCTGAAGGGACTGTGGAGGCATGCGTACACTCGGCTCTCAGGGGGACGTGGTAAGAGCGACTAATGAAAACACAATGGAAGTGCCTTGAAAAGGTAAACATTGAGCTACCCGTCAATCAGTCATACCCACTGCTGGGCCTATCTCCTGAGAAAATGAGAATCAAAACGTCACAGGCTGGCAATCCTGCCCTCCAGCCATATTTAGCATAGCCAACATTTGGAAGCAATGAAAATCTCCATCAACAGAGGAATGCACCAAGAAGAACTGTTCCATTTACACAATGTAATATTACTCCAATAACAAATATAAGTTAAATTTAAAAGACAAACATAAGTAAGGAGACATCAGCATTTGTGGGTTTATTCAGGCACATTCCACTCTAATTTATAACCGAGGAACAACAAGGGCCGGAAGGTCTGTTTCCCTAGTACCAGAGTGGGGAACGTTGAAAGACTGCCGCCCTCTGGCCGTTACCTGCAAACGCAGGTTTAAGCCTGTGTTAATGGTCACCACAAAATGTCTTGAGGGAGGTAATGGCCAAATAATTTTAAAATAGGACACATACTTTAAGAAAACACTTTGAAGAACTAAGCTGTACTCACAGCCTGAAAAATGAAAAGGACCTGCCTTAAAGCTCAGTTTTAACGGATTATGAGACACATGCAAATTCAACCACAAAGACGTATCAGCTCACACCAGTCAGAATAACCGTCAGTAAAAAACTACAAAGAATAAATGCTGAAGGTGCTGTGGAGAAATGCAAACCCTCAACTTTAAGTGGGATGTAACCTGGAAAGAGCCACTCATGAGAACAGAATGGAGGTGCCTTTAAAAGGTAAACATTGAGCTACCTTATGATCCAGAGGCTTATTCCCGGACCTATAACCTAAGAGGACAGAATTGGAAAGAAAGAGGCAGGCAAATCTGCATTGCACAGTATTACAATAGCCAAGATACGGGAGTCACCAAAAAGTCCACCGACAGATGGGTGGACAAAGAAGAACTGCTACATGTACAGATGGATTATGAGCTAGCGATAAAATGAAACAATGCCATTTGCAGCACCATAGATGAGTCTAGAAGTAATCACGCAACTTGGAGTAAGTGACAAAGCGAAAGACATATATGCTACCATATCAGTTACAGGTGTTACCTACGAATTGATACCAACAAAGATATATCCACGCAGAAAGGCAATCACAGATTCAGTACAAAAACGTATGGTTCACCAAATGGAAAGGTGTGAGGATTGGACACATTACTATACTGGGGTTAACAGACATATAAAAACACATGTGAAATACATAATCACCAAAGACGTACGCAATACCAAGAGAAGACTACTCAACATTGTGTCCTAACCTACATGGGAAAAGGATCCGAAGAAGAATAGATATATGTATATGTATGAAAGAACCACAACTTGCACACCTAGAACAAACAAAACATTGTAATCAAATTTGCTGTGATGAAAAACTAAAAATTAAAAATACGAACAAGAAGTAATGAGACATAAATTTAAAGGCTTTCTCCTGGCACATTCCATTGTAATTTACAACCTAGAACACGACTTCCATTAAGGCTCTGTTGCCCTGGTGACCAGATTTGGTAAAGGAGAAATGCTGCCGCCTTTTGCCGTTTCCCGCAAGAGCGGCTTTTAACCCACAGCTAATGGTCACTTAACATTCACAAGGACTCAGGGCTGTAAAGACACCTGCCCTCAAAACTATGCTGAGGTAGGGAATGGATTAAAAAATTCAAAACAGGCAAATGTTTCAAGAAGACTGTATGAAGAGGTAAGTTTTACTCACTGTCTTTTTCAAAAAAGGAAAATGGATAAAAGCTCAACCTCAGGAAGTATTAGACTCATGCAATCTAATCTACAAAACGGTTTCAACTCACACCAGTCGACTGACCATCAGCCAAACGTCTACAGACAAAAAATGCTGAAGTGGTTTTACAGAACTGTGTACCCTCTAGCTGCTGGTGAGATGTAAAGTGGTTAAGAGCCAATAAGGAGAACAGAAAGGAGCTGTGTTTGAAAGTAAAAATTGAGGTATCATTCAATCCAGCAGGTGCACCACTGGGCCTCTCACCTGAGAAGACCAGAATCGAGAAGACCCGGGCTGCAAAAGCTTCACTGCAGCCTTATTCACTATAGACAAGACAGTGAAGCAACCAAAATGTCCATCCACAGGTGAATGGATAAAGAAGAAGTGGTCCATGTACACAATGGAATATTAGCCATGGAAAACAGTGAAACACTGCTCTTTGAGGCGCCACAGATGAGCCTGGAGATAATCACAAAACATGAGGTCAGTCGGAAAGCAAAAGACCTATATTCTATGATATCACTTATAGGCGTTATCTAATAACTGACAAAAATGAACATATTTCCACAGAGAAAGGCACTCACAGACTTAGAAAAAAAACTATGCTTATCTAAAAGGGAAGGTGGGGGGATTGGATAAATGAAGATTAGCGTTACCATATGGATACAAACACATATTATATACATATATCAAAAAGACCCACCATATAGCAAGGGAGGTCTACGGAACACTCTGTAATAATTGACATGGGAAGAGGATCTCGAAATATATAGATATATATAATGTGTAAATGAACCAGAGTGTGTACACCTTGGACAGACAACATTCTAAACATTACCCCAATTTTAAAAATTAAAACAACAAACAAGAATTAATCAAACATAAACTTATGGGGGGTTTTCCTGGCACATTCCATTCAAATTTACAAGCTAGGAAAACCACTTCCAGAACGGCTCTGCTGCCCTAGTAACCAGATTTGATAATGGAGAAGTGCTCCTGCCTTGTGGCCGTTTAGTACAACAGCAGCTTACACCCAGTGCTAATGGTTACTAAATATTCACACACATTGCAGGCCTGTAAATGACACCTGCCTTCAAAAAAGTATCCTGGGGACGAAAATCCACCAGAATATTAAAAAGAGGGCAATCTTTCAACAAGATAATTTCAAGAGGTATATTGAACTCACACTTTTTTCTAATACCAGAATAGAAAAACGCCTGGAAAAATGATAAATTTTAGGAATTTTTAAAGACATGCAAACCCAATTTACAAAAACCTATCAGCTCACTCCAGGCAGAATGTCCATCAGCAAAAATGCTGCAAACAATACATGCTGAAGGGATTGTGGAGAAATGTGTACCCTCAGCTGTAAGGGGGACGTGGGAAGAGCCACTAATGAAAACACAATGGAGGTGCTTTGAAAAGGTAAACATTGAGCTACCAGTGAATCAAGCATACCATCTGCTGGGCTTATCACCTGAGAAAATGAGATTCAAAAAGTCACAGGCTGGCAAACCTGTACGCCAGCAATATTTACCATAGTCAACACTTGGAAGCAACAAAAATGTCCATCAACAGAGGAATGCACCAAGAAGAAGTGGTCCTTGTATACAATGGAATATTACTCCAGTAAAAAAATATAAATTAACTTTAAGAAACAAACAAATGTAAGGAGACATCAGCATTTGTGGGTTTATCCGAGCACATTCCACTCTAATTTATAACCGAAGAACACCACTGGCGGGTAGGTCTGTTTCCCAAGTACCAGCGTGGGGAACATAGAAAGGCTGCCACCCTCTGGCCGTTACCTGCAAAAGCAGCTTTAAAGCCTGGGCTAATGGTCACTTCATATGAACAAGTACTGCTGGGCTATAAATGAAACCTGCTCTCAAAATGTCTTGAAGAAGGTAATGGTTAAAATATTTCAAAATGTGACACATACTTTAAGAAAACACTTTGAAGAGCTAAGCCATAATCACAGCTGGAAAAATGAAAAAGACATGCCTTAAAGTTCAATTTCAACGGATTATGAGACACATGCAAATTCAACCACAAAGAGGTATCAGCTCACACCAGTCAGAATAACCATCAGCAAAAAACCACATAGAATAAATGCTAAAGGTGCTGTGGAGAAATGCAAACCCTCAACTTTAAGTGGGACGTAATCTGGAAAGAGCCACTAAAGAGAACAGAATGGAGGTGCCTTTAAAAGGTTAACGCTGAGCTACCATATGATCCAGTACACCTATACCTGGACCTATAACCTAAGAAGACAGAATTGGAAAGACACAGGCAGGCAAATCTGCATTGCATAGTATTACAGTAGCCAAGATATGGAAGTAACCAAAAAGTCCACCGACAGATGGGTGGACAAAGAAGAACTGCTACATGTACAGATGGAATATGAGCTAGCGAAAAAATGAAACAATGCCATTTGAAGCACCATAGATGAGTCTAGAAGTAATTGCGCATCTTGGAGTAAGTGACAAAGCGAAAGACACATATCCTATCATATCACATACAGGTGTTACCTCAAAGTTGATACAAAGGAAGATATTTCCACAGAGAAAGGCAATCACAGATTCACTACTAAAACTTATGGCTCACCAAATGGAAAGGTGTGAGGATTGGATACATCACCATATTGAGGTTAACAGAGATATACAAACACACGTGAAATATATAATCACCAAAGACCTACAGAATACCAAGAGAAGACTACTGAACATTGTGTCATCACCTACATGGGAAAAGATTCCGAAGAAGAATAGATATATGTATATGTGTGAAAGAACCACATCTTGCACACCTAGAAGAAACAAACCATTGTAATCAAATTTGCTGTGATAAAAAATAAAAATTATGTTAAAAATACGCACAAGAAGTAATGACACATAAACTTCAAGGGCTTTTTCCTGGCACATTCCATTCTAATTTACAACCTAGCACACCACTTCCAATAAGGCTCTGTTGCCCTAGTAATCAGATTTGGTAAAGGAGAAATGCTGCCGCCTTGTGGCCGTTTCCCGCAAGAACAGCTTTAAACCCACAGCTAATGGTCACTTAAAATTCACAAGGACTCAGGGCTGTAAAGGACACCTGCCGTCAAAACTTGTGCTCGGGTAAGGAATGGACAAAAATTTCAAAACAGGCAAATGTTTCAAGAAGGTAGTATGAAGAGGTAAGTATTCCTCACTCTCTTTAAAAAAAAAAAACAGGAAAATGGATAAAAGCTCAACCTAAGGAATTATTAGACTCAGGCAATCTATTCAACCAAAAGGTTTCAACTCACACCTGTCGACTGACCGTCAGCAAAAAGTCTACAAACAATAAATGCTGATGGGGTTGTAGAGAACTGTGTAACCTCTAGGTGCTGGTGAGATGTAAAGTGGTTAACAGCCAATAATGAGAACAGAAAGGAACTGCGTTTAAAAGTAAAAATTGAGGTACCATTCAATCCAGCAGGCACACCACTGGGCCTCTCACCTGAGAAGACCAGAATCGAAAAGACACACGCTGCAAAAGCTGCACTGCAGCCTTATTCAAAAGAGCCAAGATGGGAAGCAACCAAAATGTCCATCAACGGGTGAGTGGATAAAGAAGAAGGGGTCCATGTACACAATGAAATATTAGCCAAGGAAAACAATGAAACACTGCTCTTTGAGGCACCAGAGATGAGCCTGGAGATAATCACAAAACATGAGGTAAGTCGGAAAGCAAAAGACCTCTATCCTATGATATTCCTTATAGGCGTTACCTAATAACTGACACAAATGAACATATTTCCACAGAGAAAGACACTCACAGACTTAGAAAACCAACTGTGCTCATCTAAAAGGAAAGGTGGGGGGAATGGATAAATGAGAGAAGTGTTACTCTACATATCCAAATACATATTATATACATATTTCAAAGAGACCGACCATATAGCAAGGGAGGTCTACAGAACACTCTGTAATATTTTATATGGGAAGAGGATCTGTGGAAAAGACATATATAATGTACAAATGAAGCAGATTGTGTACCCCTAAGACAAACAATATTCTAATCTTTACCCCGATTAAAACAATTAACAAAAACAAGAAGTAATGAGACATAAACTTATGGGGGTTTCTCCTGGCACATGCCATATTAATTTACAACCTAGGAACACGACTTCCAGAAAGACTCTGCTGCCCTAGTACCCAGATTTGGGAATGGAGTAATGCTGCCTTCTTGTGGTCATTTCCCACAACAGCAGCTTTAAACCCACTGCTAAAGGTCACTAAACATTCAGCAACTTGCAATTCTGTAAATGACACCTGCCCTCCAAATAAATCCTGGGATCAAAAATGGATCAACAATTTCAAAAGAGGGCAACCTTCCAAGAAGACAATTTCAAGAGGTATATTGTACTCACAGTTTTTTTCTTTTAAGAGAAAAGAAAAAGGTGTGGAAAAATGATGTATTTTAGGAATTTTGAAAGACATGCAAACCCAAATTACAAAAACCTATCAGCTCACAGCAGTCAGAATGGCCATCAGCAAAAATGGTTCAAAAAATAAATGCTGAAGGGACTGTGGAGGCATGCGTACACTCGGCTCTCAGGGGGACGTGGTAAGAGCCACTAATGAAAACACAATGGAAGTGCCTTGAAAAGGTAAACATTGAGCTACCCGTCAATCAGTCATACCCACTGCTGGGCCTATCTCCTGAGAAAATGAGAATCAAAACGTCACAGGCTGGCAATCCTGCCCTCCAGCCATATTTAGCATAGCCAACATTTGGAAGCAATGAAAATCTCCATCAACAGAGGAATGCACCAAGAAGAACTGTTCCATTTACACAATGTAATATTACTCCAATAACAAATATAAGTTAAATTTAAAAGACAAACATAAGTAAGGAGACATCAGCATTTGTGGGTTTATTCAGGCACATTCCACTCTAATTTATAACCGAGGAACAACAAGGGCCGGAAGGTCTGTTTCCCTAGTACCAGAGTGGGGAACGTTGAAAGACTGCCGCCCTCTGGCCGTTACCTGCAAACGCAGGTTTAAGCCTGTGTTAATGGTCACCACAAAATGTCTTGAGGGAGGTAATGGCCAAATAATTTTAAAATAGGACACATACTTTAAGAAAACACTTTGAAGAACTAAGCTGTACTCACAGCCTGAAAAATGAAAAGGACCTGCCTTAAAGCTCAGTTTTAACGGATTATGAGACACATGCAAATTCAACCACAAAGACGTATCAGCTCACACCAGTCAGAATAACCGTCAGTAAAAAACTACAAAGAATAAATGCTGAAGGTGCTGTGGAGAAATGCAAACCCTCAACTTTAAGTGGGATGTAACCTGGAAAGAGCCACTCATGAGAACAGAATGGAGGTGCCTTTAAAAGGTAAACATTGAGCTACCTTATGATCCAGAGGCTTATTCCCGGACCTATAACCTAAGAGGACAGAATTGGAAAGAAAGAGGCAGGCAAATCTGCATTGCACAGTATTACAATAGCCAAGATACGGGAGTCACCAAAAAGTCCACCGACAGATGGGTGGACAAAGAAGAACTGCTACATGTACAGATGGATTATGAGCTAGCGATAAAATGAAACAATGCCATTTGCAGCACCATAGATGAGTCTAGAAGTAATCACGCAACTTGGAGTAAGTGACAAAGCGAAAGACATATATGCTACCATATCAGTTACAGGTGTTACCTACGAATTGATACCAACAAAGATATATCCACGCAGAAAGGCAATCACAGATTCAGTACAAAAACGTATGGTTCACCAAATGGAAAGGTGTGAGGATTGGACACATTACTATACTGGGGTTAACAGACATATAAAAACACATGTGAAATACATAATCACCAAAGACGTACGCAATACCAAGAGAAGACTACTCAACATTGTGTCCTAACCTACATGGGAAAAGGATCCGAAGAAGAATAGATATATGTATATGTATGAAAGAACCACAACTTGCACACCTAGAACAAACAAAACATTGTAATCAAATTTGCTGTGATGAAAAACTAAAAATTAAAAATACGAACAAGAAGTAATGAGACATAAATTTAAAGGCTTTCTCCTGGCACATTCCATTGTAATTTACAACCTAGAACACGACTTCCATTAAGGCTCTGTTGCCCTGGTGACCAGATTTGGTAAAGGAGAAATGCTGCCGCCTTTTGCCGTTTCCCGCAAGAGCGGCTTTTAACCCACAGCTAATGGTCACTTAACATTCACAAGGACTCAGGGCTGTAAAGACACCTGCCCTCAAAACTGTGCTGAGGTAGGGAATGGATTAAAAAATTCAAAACAGGCAAATGTTTCAAGAAGACTGTATGAAGAGGTAAGTTTTACTCACTGTCTTTTTCAAGAAAGGAAAATGGATAAAAGCTCAACCTCAGGAAGTATTAGACTCATGCAATCTAATCTACAAAACGGTTTCAACTCACACCAGTCGACTGACCATCAGCAAAAAGTCTACAGACAATAAATGCTGAAGGGGTTTTACAGAACTGTGTACCCTCTAGCTGATGGTGAGATGTAAAGTGGTTAAGAGCCAATAATGAGAACAGAAAGGAGCTGTGTTTGAAAGTAAAAATTGAGGTATCATTCAATCCAGCAGGTGCACCACTGGGCCTCTCACCTGAGAAGACCAGAATCGAGAAGACCCGGGCTGCAAAAGCTTCACTGCAGCCTTATTCACTATAGACAAGACAGTGAAGCAACCAAAATGTCCATCCACAGGTGAATGGATAAAGAAGAAGTGGTCCATGTACACAATGGAATATTAGCCATGGAAAACAGTGAAACACTGCTCTTTGAGGCGCCACAGATGAGCCTGGAGATAATCACAAAACATGAGGTCAGTCGGAAAGCAAAAGACCTATATTCTATGATATCACTTATAGGCGTTATCTAATAACTGACAAAAATGAACATATTTCCACAGAGAAAGGCACTCACAGACTTAGAAAAAAAACTATGCTTATCTAAAAGGGAAGGTGGGGGGATTGGATAAATGAAGATTAGCGTTACCATATGGATACAAACACATATTATATACATATATCAAAAAGACCCACCATATAGCAAGGGAGGTCTACGGAACACTCTGTAATAATTGACATGGGAAGAGGATCTCGAAATATATAGATATATATAATGTGTAAATGAACCAGAGTGTGTACACCTTGGACAGACAACATTCTAAACATTACCCCAATTTTAAAAATTAAAACAACAAACAAGAATTAATCAAACATAAACTTATGGGGGGTTTTCCTGGCACATTCCATTCAAATTTACAAGCTAGGAAAACCACTTCCAGAACGGCTCTGCTGCCCTAGTAACCAGATTTGATAATGGAGAAGTGCTCCTGCCTTGTGGCCGTTTAGTACAACAGCAGCTTACACCCAGTGCTAATGGTTACTAAATATTCACACACATTGCAGGCCTGTAAATGACACCTGCCTTCAAAAAAATATCCTGGGGACGAAAATCCACCAGAATATTAAAAAGAGGGCAATCTTTCAACAAGATAATTTCAAGAGGTATATTGAACTCACACTTTTTTCTAATACCAGAAGAGAAAAACGCCTGGAAAAATGATAAATTTTAGGAATTTTTAAAGACATGCAAACCCAATTTACAAAAACCTATCAGCTCACTCCAGGCAGAATGTCCATCAGCAAAAATGCTGCAAACAATACATGCTGAAGGGATTGTGGAGAAATGTGTACCCTCAGCTGTAAGGGGGACGTGGGAAGAGCCACTAATGAAAACACAATGGAGGTGCTTTGAAAAGGTAAACATTGAGCTACCAGTGAATCAAGCATACCATCTGCTGGGCTTATCACCTGAGAAAATGAGATTCAAAAAGTCACAGGCTGGCAAACCTGTACGCCAGCAATGTTTACCATAGTCAACACTTGGAAGCAACAAAAATGTCCATCAACAGAGGAATGCACCAAGAAGAAGTGGTCCTTGTATACAATGGAATATTACTCCAGTAAAAAATATAAATTAACTTTAAAAAACAAACAAATGTAAGGAGACATCAGCATTTGTGGGTTTATCCGAGCACATTCCACTCTAATTTATAACCGAAGAACACCACTGGCGGGTAGGTCTGTTTCCCAAGTACCAGCGTGGGGAACATAGAAAGGCTGCCACCCTCTGGCCGTTACCTGCAATAGCAGCTTTAAAGCCTGGGCTAATGGTCACTTCATATGAACAAGTACTGCTGGGCTATAAATGAAACCTGCTCTCAAAATGTCTTGAAGAAGGTAATGGTTAAAATATTTCAAAATGTGACACATACTTTAAGAAAACACTTTGAAGAGCTAAGCCATAATCACAGCTGGAAAAATGAAAAGGACATGCCTTAAAGTTCAATTTCAACGGATTATGAGACACATGCAAATTCAACCACAAAGAGGTATCAGCTCACACCAGTCAGAATAACCATCAGCAAAAAACCACATAGAATAAATGCTAAAGGTGCTGTGGAGAAATGCAAACCCTCAACTTTAAGTGGGACGTAATCTGGAAAGAGCCACTAAAGAGAACAGAATGGAGGTGCCTTTAAAAGGTTAACGCTGAGCTACCATATGATCCAGTACACCTATACCTGGACCTATAACCTAAGAAGACAGAATTGGAAAGACACAGGCAGGCAAATCTGCATTGCATAGTATTACAGTAGCCAAGATATGGAAGTAACCAAAAAGTCCACCGACAGATGGGTGGACAAAGAAGAACTGCTACATGTACAGATGGAATATGAGCTAGCGAAAAAATGAAACAATGCCATTTGAAGCACCATAGATGAGTCTAGAAGTAATTACGCATCTTGGAGTAAGTGACAAAGCGAAAGACACATATCCTATCATATCACATACAGGTGTTACCTCAAAGTTGATACAAAGGAAGATATTTCCACAGAGAAAGGCAATCACAGATTCACTACTAAAACTTATGGCTCACCAAATGGAAAGGTGTGAGGATTGGATACATCACCATATTGAGGTTAACAGAGATATACAAACACACGTGAAATATATAATCACCAAAGACCTACAGAATACCAAGAGAAGACTACTGAACATTGTGTCATCACCTACATGGGAAAAGATTCCGAAGAAGAATAGATATATGTATATGTGTGAAAGAACCACATCTTGCACACCTAGAAGAAACAAACCATTGTAATCAAATTTGCTGTGATAAAAAATAAAAATTATGTTAAAAATACGCACAAGAAGTAATGACACATAAACTTCAAGGGCTTTTTCCTGGCACATTCCATTCTAATTTACAACCTAGCACACCACTTCCAATAAGGCTCTGTTGCCCTAGTAATCAGATTTGGTAAAGGAGAAATGCTGCCGCCTTGTGGCCGTTTCCCGCAAGAACAGCTTTAAACCCACAGCTAATGGTCACTTAAAATTCACAAGGACTCAGGGCTGTAAAGGACACCTGCCGTCAAAACTTGTGCTCGGGTAAGGAATGGACAAAAAAATTCAAAACAGGCAAATGTTTCAAGAAGGTAGTATGAAGAGGTAAGTATTCCTCACTCTCTTTAAAAAAAAAACAGGAAAATGGATAAAAGCTCAACCTAAGGAATTATTAGACTCAGGCAATCTATTCAACCAAAAGGTTTCAACTCACACCTGTCGACTGACCGTCAGCAAAAAGTCTACAAACAATAAATGCTGATGGGGTTGTAGAGAACTGTGTAACCTCTAGGTGCTGGTGAGATGTAAAGTGGTTAACAGCCAATAATGAGAACAGAAAGGAACTGCGTTTAAAAGTAAAAATTGAGGTACCATTCAATCCAGCAGGCACACCACTGGGCCTCTCACCTGAGAAGACCAGAATCGAAAAGACACACGCTGCAAAAGCTGCACTGCAGCCTTATTCAAAAGAGCCAAGATGGGAAGCAACCAAAATGTCCATCAACGGGTGAATGGATAAAGAAGAAGGGGTCCATGTACACAATGAAATATTAGCCAAGGAAAACAATGAAACACTGCTCTTTGAGGCACCAGAGATGAGCCTGGAGATAATCACAAAACATGAGATAAGTCGGAAAGCAAAAGACCTCTATCCTATGATATTCCTTATAGGCGTTACCTAATAACTGACACAAATGAACATATTTCCACAGAGAAAGACACTCACAGACTTAGAAAACCAACTGTGCTCATCTAAAAGGAAAGGTGGGGGGAATGGATAAATGAGAGAAGTGTTACTCTACATATCCAAATACATATTATATACATATTTCAAAGAGACCGACCATATAGCAAGGGAGGTCTACAGAACACTCTGTAATATTTTATATGGGAAGAGGATCTGTGGAAAAGACATATATAATGTACAAATGAAGCAGATTGTGTACCCCTAAGACAAACAATATTCTAATCTTTACCCCGATTAAAACAATTAACAAAAACAAGAAGTAATGAGACATAAACTTATGGGGGTTTCTCCTGGCACATGCCATATTAATTTACAACCTAGGAACACGACTTCCAGAAAGACTCTGCTGCCCTAGTACCCAGATTTGGGAATGGAGTAATGCTGCCTTCTTGTGGTCATTTCCCACAACAGCAGCTTTAAACCCACTGCTAAAGGTCACTAAACATTCAGCAACTTGCAATTCTGTAAATGACACCTGCCCTCCAAATAAATCCTGGGATCAAAAATGGATCAACAATTTCAAAAGAGGGCAACCTTCCAAGAAGACAATTTCAAGAGGTATATTGTACTCACAGTTTTTTCTTTTAAGAGAAAAGAAAAAGGTGTGGAAAAATGATGTATTTTTGGAATTTTGAAAGACATGCAAACCCAAATTACAAAAACCTATCAGCTCACAGCAGTCAGAATGGCCATCAGCAAAAATGGTTCAAAAAATAAATGCTGAAGGGACTGTGGAGGCATGCGTACACTCGGCTCTCAGGGGGACGTGGTAAGAGCGACTAATGAAAACACAATGGAAGTGCCTTGAAAAGGTAAACATTGAGCTACCCGTCAATCAGTCATACCCACTGCTGGGCCTATCTCCTGAGAAAATGAGAATCAAAACGTCACAGGCTGGCAATCCTGCCCTCCAGCCATATTTAGCATAGCCAACATTTGGAAGCAATGAAAATCTCCATCAACAGAGGAATGCACCAAGAAGAACTGTTCCATTTACACAATGTAATATTACTCCAATAACAAATATAAGTTAAATTTAAAAGACAAACATAAGTAAGGAGACATCAGCATTTGTGGGTTTATTCAGGCACATTCCACTCTAATTTATAACCGAGGAACAACAAGGGCCGGAAGGTCTGTTTCCCTAGTACCAGAGTGGGGAACGTTGAAAGACTGCCGCCCTCTGGCCGTTACCTGCAAACGCAGGTTTAAGCCTGTGTTAATGGTCACCACAAAATGTCTTGAGGGAGGTAATGGCCAAATAATTTTAAAATAGGACACATACTTTAAGAAAACACTTTGAAGAACTAAGCTGTACTCACAGCCTGAAAAATGAAAAGGACCTGCCTTAAAGCTCAGTTTTAACGGATTATGAGACACATGCAAATTCAACCACAAAGACGTATCAGCTCACACCAGTCAGAATAACCGTCAGTAAAAAACTACAAAGAATAAATGCTGAAGGTGCTGTGGAGAAATGCAAACCCTCAACTTTAAGTGGGATGTAACCTGGAAAGAGCCACTCATGAGAACAGAATGGAGGTGCCTTTAAAAGGTAAACATTGAGCTACCTTATGATCCAGAGGCTTATTCCCGGACCTATAACCTAAGAGGACAGAATTGGAAAGAAAGAGGCAGGCAAATCTGCATTGCACAGTATTACAATAGCCAAGATACGGGAGTCACCAAAAAGTCCACCGACAGATGGGTGGACAAAGAAGAACTGCTACATGTACAGATGGATTATGAGCTAGCGATAAAATGAAACAATGCCATTTGCAGCACCATAGATGAGTCTAGAAGTAATCACGCAACTTGGAGTAAGTGACAAAGCGAAAGACATATATGCTACCATATCAGTTACAGGTGTTACCTACGAATTGATACCAACAAAGATATATCCACGCAGAAAGGCAATCACAGATTCAGTACAAAAACGTATGGTTCACCAAATGGAAAGGTGTGAGGATTGGACACATTACTATACTGGGGTTAACAGACATATAAAAACACATGTGAAATACATAATCACCAAAGACGTACGCAATACCAAGAGAAGACTACTCAACATTGTGTCCTAACCTACATGGGAAAAGGATCCGAAGAAGAATAGATATATGTATATGTATGAAAGAACCACAACTTGCACACCTAGAACAAACAAAACATTGTAATCAAATTTGCTGTGATGAAAAACTAAAAATTAAAAATACGAACAAGAAGTAATGAGACATAAATTTAAAGGCTTTCTCCTGGCACATTCCATTGTAATTTACAACCTAGAACACGACTTCCATTAAGGCTCTGTTGCCCTGGTGACCAGATTTGGTAAAGGAGAAATGCTGCCGCCTTTTGCCGTTTCCCGCAAGAGCGGCTTTTAACCCACAGCTAATGGTCACTTAACATTCACAAGTACTCAGGGCTGTAAAGACACCTGCCCTCAAAACTATGCTGAGGTAGGGAATGGATTAAAAAATTCAAAACAGGCAAATGTTTCAAGAAGACTGTATGAAGAGGTAAGTTTTACTCACTGTCTTTTTCAAAAAAGGAAAATGGATAAAAGCTCAACCTCAGGAAGTATTAGACTCATGCAATCTAATCTACAAAACGGTTTCAACTCACACCAGTCGACTGACCATCAGCCAAACGTCTACAGACAAAAAATGCTGAAGTGGTTTTACAGAACTGTGTACCCTCTAGCTGCTGGTGAGATGTAAAGTGGTTAAGAGCCAATAAGGAGAACAGAAAGGAGCTGCAATTGAAAGTAAAAATTGAGGTATCATTCAATCCAGCAGGTGCACCACTGGGCCTCTCACCTGAGAAGACCAGAATCGAGAAGACCCGGGCTGCAAAAGCTTCACTGCAGCCTTATTCACTATAGACAAGACAGTGAAGCAACCAAAATGTCCATCCACAGGTGAATGGATAAAGAAGAAGTGGTCCATGTACACAATGGAATATTAGCCATGGAAAACAGTGAAACACTGCTCTTTGAGGCGCCACAGATGAGCCTGGAGATAATCACAAAACATGAGGTCAGTCGGAAAGCAAAAGACCTATATTCTATGATATCACTTATAGGCGTTATCTAATAACTGACAAAAATGAACATATTTCCACAGAGAAAGGCACTCACAGACTTAGAAAAAAAACTATGCTTATCTAAAAGGGAAGGTGGGGGGATTGGATAAATGAAGATTAGCGTTACCATATGGATACAAACACATATTATATACATATATCAAAAAGACCCACCATATAGCAAGGGAGGTCTACGGAACACTCTGTAATAATTGACATGGGAAGAGGATCTCGAAATATATAGATATATATAATGTGTAAATGAACCAGAGTGTGTACACCTTGGACAGACAACATTCTAAACATTACCCCAATTTTAAAAATTAAAACAACAAACAAGAATTAATCAAACATAAACTTATGGGGGGTTTTCCTGGCACATTCCATTCAAATTTACAAGCTAGGAAAACCACTTCCAGAACGGCTCTGCTGCCCTAGTAACCAGATTTGATAATGGAGAAGTGCTCCTGCCTTGTGGCCGTTTAGTACAACAGCAGCTTACACCCAGTGCTAATGGTTACTAAATATTCACACACATTGCAGGCCTGTAAATGACACCTGCCTTCAAAAAAGTATCCTGGGGACGAAAATCCACCAGAATATTAAAAAGAGGGCAATCTTTCAACAAGATAATTTCAAGAGGTATATTGAACTCACACTTTTTTCTAATACCAGAATAGAAAAACGCCTGGAAAAATGATAAATTTTAGGAATTTTTAAAGACATGCAAACCCAATTTACAAAAACCTATCAGCTCACTCCAGGCAGAATGTCCATCAGCAAAAATGCTGCAAACAATACATGCTGAAGGGATTGTGGAGAAATGTGTACCCTCAGCTGTAAGGGGGACGTGGGAAGAGCCACTAATGAAAACACAATGGAGGTGCTTTGAAAAGGTAAACATTGAGCTACCAGTGAATCAAGCATACCATCTGCTGGGCTTATCACCTGAGAAAATGAGATTCAAAAAGTCACAGGCTGGCAAACCTGTACGCCAGCAATATTTACCATAGTCAACACTTGGAAGCAACAAAAATGTCCATCAACAGAGGAATGCACCAAGAAGAAGTGGTCCTTGTATACAATGGAATATTACTCCAGTAAAAAAATATAAATTAACTTTAAGAAACAAACAAATGTAAGGAGACATCAGCATTTGTGGGTTTATCCGAGCACATTCCACTCTAATTTATAACCGAAGAACACCACTGGCGGGTAGGTCTGTTTCCCAAGTACCAGCGTGGGGAACATAGAAAGGCTGCCACCCTCTGGCCGTTACCTGCAAACGCAGCTTTAAAGCCTGGGCTAATGGTCACTTCATATGAACAAGTACTGCTGGGCTATAAATGAAACCTGCTCTCAAAATGTCTTGAAGAAGGTAATGGTTAAAATATTTCAAAATGTGACACATACTTTAAGAAAACACTTTGAAGAGCTAAGCCATAATCACAGCTGGAAAAATGAAAAAGACATGCCTTAAAGTTCAATTTCAACGGATTATGAGACACATGCAAATTCAACCACAAAGAGGTATCAGCTCACACCAGTCAGAATAACCATCAGCAAAAAACCACATAGAATAAATGCTAAAGGTGCTGTGGAGAAATGCAAACCCTCAACTTTAAGTGGGACGTAATCTGGAAAGAGCCACTAAAGAGAACAGAATGGAGGTGCCTTTAAAAGGTTAACGCTGAGCTACCATATGATCCAGTACACCTATACCTGGACCTATAACCTAAGAAGACAGAATTGGAAAGACACAGGCAGGCAAATCTGCATTGCATAGTATTACAGTAGCCAAGATATGGAAGTAACCAAAAAGTCCACCGACAGATGGGTGGACAAAGAAGAACTGCTACATGTACAGATGGAATATGAGCTAGCGAAAAAATGAAACAATGCCATTTGAAGCACCATAGATGAGTCTAGAAGTAATTGCGCATCTTGGAGTAAGTGACAAAGCGAAAGACACATATCCTATCATATCACATACAGGTGTTACCTCAAAGTTGATACAAAGGAAGATATTTCCACAGAGAAAGGCAATCACAGATTCACTACTAAAACTTATGGCTCACCAAATGGAAAGGTGTGAGGATTGGATACATCACCATATTGAGGTTAACAGAGATATACAAACACACGTGAAATATATAATCACCAAAGACCTACAGAATACCAAGAGAAGACTACTGAACATTGTGTCATCACCTACATGGGAAAAGATTCCGAAGAAGAATAGATATATGTATATGTGTGAAAGAACCACATCTTGCACACCTAGAAGAAACAAACCATTGTAATCAAATTTGCTGTGATAAAAAATAAAAATTATGTTAAAAATACGCACAAGAAGTAATGACACATAAACTTCAAGGGCTTTTTCCTGGCACATTCCATTCTAATTTACAACCTAGCACACCACTTCCAATAAGGCTCTGTTGCCCTAGTAATCAGATTTGGTAAAGGAGAAATGCTGCCGCCTTGTGGCCGTTTCCCGCAAGAACAGCTTTAAACCCACAGCTAATGGTCACTTAAAATTCACAAGGACTCAGGGCTGTAAAGGACACCTGCCGTCAAAACTTGTGCTCGGGTAAGGAATGGACAAAAATTTCAAAACAGGCAAATGTTTCAAGAAGGTAGTATGAAGAGGTAAGTATTCCTCACTCTCTTTAAAAAAAAAAAACAGGAAAATGGATAAAAGCTCAACCTAAGGAATTATTAGACTCAGGCAATCTATTCAACCAAAAGGTTTCAACTCACACCTGTCGACTGACCGTCAGCAAAAAGTCTACAAACAATAAATGCTGATGGGGTTGTAGAGAACTGTGTAACCTCTAGGTGCTGGTGAGATGTAAAGTGGTTAACAGCCAATAATGAGAACAGAAAGGAACTGCGTTTAAAAGTAAAAATTGAGGTACCATTCAATCCAGCAGGCACACCACTGGGCCTCTCACCTGAGAAGACCAGAATCGAAAAGACACACGCTGCAAAAGCTGCACTGCAGCCTTATTCAAAAGAGCCAAGATGGGAAGCAACCAAAATGTCCATCAACGGGTGAGTGGATAAAGAAGAAGGGGTCCATGTACACAATGAAATATTAGCCAAGGAAAACAATGAAACACTGCTCTTTGAGGCACCAGAGATGAGCCTGGAGATAATCACAAAACATGAGGTAAGTCGGAAAGCAAAAGACCTCTATCCTATGATATTCCTTATAGGCGTTACCTAATAACTGACACAAATGAACATATTTCCACAGAGAAAGACACTCACAGACTTAGAAAACCAACTGTGCTCATCTAAAAGGAAAGGTGGGGGGAATGGATAAATGAGAGAAGTGTTACTCTACATATCCAAATACATATTATATACATATTTCAAAGAGACCGACCATATAGCAAGGGAGGTCTACAGAACACTCTGTAATATTTTATATGGGAAGAGGATCTGTGGAAAAGACATATATAATGTACAAATGAAGCAGATTGTGTACCCCTAAGACAAACAATATTCTAATCTTTACCCCGATTAAAACAATTAACAAAAACAAGAAGTAATGAGACATAAACTTATGGGGGTTTCTCCTGGCACATGCCATATTAATTTACAACCTAGGAACACGACTTCCAGAAAGACTCTGCTGCCCTAGTACCCAGATTTGGGAATGGAGTAATGCTGCCTTCTTGTGGTCATTTCCCACAACAGCAGCTTTAAACCCACTGCTAAAGGTCACTAAACATTCAGCAACTTGCAATTCTGTAAATGACACCTGCCCTCCAAATAAATCCTGGGATCAAAAATGGATCAACAATTTCAAAAGAGGGCAACCTTCCAAGAAGACAATTTCAAGAGGTATATTGTACTCACAGTTTTTTTCTTTTAAGAGAAAAGAAAAAGGTGTGGAAAAATGATGTATTTTAGGAATTTTGAAAGACATGCAAACCCAAATTACAAAAACCTATCAGCTCACAGCAGTCAGAATGGCCATCAGCAAAAATGGTTCAAAAAATAAATGCTGAAGGGACTGTGGAGGCATGCGTACACTCGGCTCTCAGGGGGACGTGGTAAGAGCCACTAATGAAAACACAATGGAAGTGCCTTGAAAAGGTAAACATTGAGCTACCCGTCAATCAGTCATACCCACTGCTGGGCCTATCTCCTGAGAAAATGAGAATCAAAACGTCACAGGCTGGCAATCCTGCCCTCCAGCCATATTTAGCATAGCCAACATTTGGAAGCAATGAAAATCTCCATCAACAGAGGAATGCACCAAGAAGAACTGTTCCATTTACACAATGTAATATTACTCCAATAACAAATATAAGTTAAATTTAAAAGACAAACATAAGTAAGGAGACATCAGCATTTGTGGGTTTATTCAGGCACATTCCACTCTAATTTATAACCGAGGAACAACAAGGGCCGGAAGGTCTGTTTCCCTAGTACCAGAGTGGGGAACGTTGAAAGACTGCCGCCCTCTGGCCGTTACCTGCAAACGCAGGTTTAAGCCTGTGTTAATGGTCACCACAAAATGTCTTGAGGGAGGTAATGGCCAAATAATTTTAAAATAGGACACATACTTTAAGAAAACACTTTGAAGAACTAAGCTGTACTCACAGCCTGAAAAATGAAAAGGACCTGCCTTAAAGCTCAGTTTTAACGGATTATGAGACACATGCAAATTCAACCACAAAGACGTATCAGCTCACACCAGTCAGAATAACCGTCAGTAAAAAACTACAAAGAATAAATGCTGAAGGTGCTGTGGAGAAATGCAAACCCTCAACTTTAAGTGGGATGTAACCTGGAAAGAGCCACTCATGAGAACAGAATGGAGGTGCCTTTAAAAGGTAAACATTGAGCTACCTTATGATCCAGAGGCTTATTCCCGGACCTATAACCTAAGAGGACAGAATTGGAAAGAAAGAGGCAGGCAAATCTGCATTGCACAGTATTACAATAGCCAAGATACGGGAGTCACCAAAAAGTCCACCGACAGATGGGTGGACAAAGAAGAACTGCTACATGTACAGATGGATTATGAGCTAGCGATAAAATGAAACAATGCCATTTGCAGCACCATAGATGAGTCTAGAAGTAATCACGCAACTTGGAGTAAGTGACAAAGCGAAAGACATATATGCTACCATATCAGTTACAGGTGTTACCTACGAATTGATACCAACAAAGATATATCCACGCAGAAAGGCAATCACAGATTCAGTACAAAAACGTATGGTTCACCAAATGGAAAGGTGTGAGGATTGGACACATTACTATACTGGGGTTAACAGACATATAAAAACACATGTGAAATACATAATCACCAAAGACGTACGCAATACCAAGAGAAGACTACTCAACATTGTGTCCTAACCTACATGGGAAAAGGATCCGAAGAAGAATAGATATATGTATATGTATGAAAGAACCACAACTTGCACACCTAGAACAAACAAAACATTGTAATCAAATTTGCTGTGATGAAAAACTAAAAATTAAAAATACGAACAAGAAGTAATGAGACATAAATTTAAAGGCTTTCTCCTGGCACATTCCATTGTAATTTACAACCTAGAACACGACTTCCATTAAGGCTCTGTTGCCCTGGTGACCAGATTTGGTAAAGGAGAAATGCTGCCGCCTTTTGCCGTTTCCCGCAAGAGCGGCTTTTAACCCACAGCTAATGGTCACTTAACATTCACAAGGACTCAGGGCTGTAAAGACACCTGCCCTCAAAACTGTGCTGAGGTAGGGAATGGATTAAAAAATTCAAAACAGGCAAATGTTTCAAGAAGACTGTATGAAGAGGTAAGTTTTACTCACTGTCTTTTTCAAGAAAGGAAAATGGATAAAAGCTCAACCTCAGGAAGTATTAGACTCATGCAATCTAATCTACAAAACGGTTTCAACTCACACCAGTCGACTGACCATCAGCCAAACGTCTACAGACAAAAAATGCTGAAGTGGTTTTACAGAACTGTGTACCCTCTAGCTGCTGGTGAGATGTAAAGTGGTTAAGAGCCAATAAGGAGAACAGAAAGGAGCTGCAATTGAAAGTAAAAATTGAGGTATCATTCAATCCAGCAGGTGCACCACTGGGCCTCTCACCTGAGAAGACCAGAATCGAGAAGACCCGGGCTGCAAAAGCTTCACTGCAGCCTTATTCACTATAGACAAGACAGTGAAGCAACCAAAATGTCCATCCACAGGTGAATGGATAAAGAAGAAGTGGTCCATGTACACAATGGAATATTAGCCATGGAAAACAGTGAAACACTGCTCTTTGAGGCGCCACAGATGAGCCTGGAGATAATCACAAAACATGAGGTCAGTCGGAAAGCAAAAGACCTATATTCTATGATATCACTTATAGGCGTTATCTAATAACTGACAAAAATGAACATATTTCCACAGAGAAAGGCACTCACAGACTTAGAAAAAAAACTATGCTTATCTAAAAGGGAAGGTGGGGGGATTGGATAAATGAAGATTAGCGTTACCATATGGATACAAACACATATTATATACATATATCAAAAAGACCCACCATATAGCAAGGGAGGTCTACGGAACACTCTGTAATAATTGACATGGGAAGAGGATCTCGAAATATATAGATATATATAATGTGTAAATGAACCAGAGTGTGTACACCTTGGACAGACAACATTCTAAACATTACCCCAATTTTAAAAATTAAAACAACAAACAAGAATTAATCAAACATAAACTTATGGGGGGTTTTCCTGGCACATTCCATTCAAATTTACAAGCTAGGAAAACCACTTCCAGAACGGCTCTGCTGCCCTAGTAACCAGATTTGATAATGGAGAAGTGCTCCTGCCTTGTGGCCGTTTAGTACAACAGCAGCTTACACCCAGTGCTAATGGTTACTAAATATTCACACACATTGCAGGCCTGTAAATGACACCTGCCTTCAAAAAAGTATCCTGGGGACGAAAATCCACCAGAATATTAAAAAGAGGGCAATCTTTCAACAAGATAATTTCAAGAGGTATATTGAACTCACACTTTTTTCTAATACCAGAATAGAAAAACGCCTGGAAAAATGATAAATTTTAGGAATTTTTAAAGACATGCAAACCCAATTTACAAAAACCTATCAGCTCACTCCAGGCAGAATGTCCATCAGCAAAAATGCTGCAAACAATACATGCTGAAGGGATTGTGGAGAAATGTGTACCCTCAGCTGTAAGGGGGACGTGGGAAGAGCCACTAATGAAAACACAATGGAGGTGCTTTGAAAAGGTAAACATTGAGCTACCAGTGAATCAAGCATACCATCTGCTGGGCTTATCACCTGAGAAAATGAGATTCAAAAAGTCACAGGCTGGCAAACCTGTACGCCAGCAATATTTACCATAGTCAACACTTGGAAGCAACAAAAATGTCCATCAACAGAGGAATGCACCAAGAAGAAGTGGTCCTTGTATACAATGGAATATTACTCCAGTAAAAAAATATAAATTAACTTTAAGAAACAAACAAATGTAAGGAGACATCAGCATTTGTGGGTTTATCCGAGCACATTCCACTCTAATTTATAACCGAAGAACACCACTGGCGGGTAGGTCTGTTTCCCAAGTACCAGCGTGGGGAACATAGAAAGGCTGCCACCCTCTGGCCGTTACCTGCAAAAGCAGCTTTAAAGCCTGGGCTAATGGTCACTTCATATGAACAAGTACTGCTGGGCTATAAATGAAACCTGCTCTCAAAATGTCTTGAAGAAGGTAATGGTTAAAATATTTCAAAATGTGACACATACTTTAAGAAAACACTTTGAAGAGCTAAGCCATAATCACAGCTGGAAAAATGAAAAAGACATGCCTTAAAGTTCAATTTCAACGGATTATGAGACACATGCAAATTCAACCACAAAGAGGTATCAGCTCACACCAGTCAGAATAACCATCAGCAAAAAACCACATAGAATAAATGCTAAAGGTGCTGTGGAGAAATGCAAACCCTCAACTTTAAGTGGGACGTAATCTGGAAAGAGCCACTAAAGAGAACAGAATGGAGGTGCCTTTAAAAGGTTAACGCTGAGCTACCATATGATCCAGTACACCTATACCTGGACCTATAACCTAAGAAGACAGAATTGGAAAGACACAGGCAGGCAAATCTGCATTGCATAGTATTACAGTAGCCAAGATATGGAAGTAACCAAAAAGTCCACCGACAGATGGGTGGACAAAGAAGAACTGCTACATGTACAGATGGAATATGAGCTAGCGAAAAAATGAAACAATGCCATTTGAAGCACCATAGATGAGTCTAGAAGTAATTGCGCATCTTGGAGTAAGTGACAAAGCGAAAGACACATATCCTATCATATCACATACAGGTGTTACCTCAAAGTTGATACAAAGGAAGATATTTCCACAGAGAAAGGCAATCACAGATTCACTACTAAAACTTATGGCTCACCAAATGGAAAGGTGTGAGGATTGGATACATCACCATATTGAGGTTAACAGAGATATACAAACACACGTGAAATATATAATCACCAAAGACCTACAGAATACCAAGAGAAGACTACTGAACATTGTGTCATCACCTACATGGGAAAAGATTCCGAAGAAGAATAGATATATGTATATGTGTGAAAGAACCACATCTTGCACACCTAGAAGAAACAAACCATTGTAATCAAATTTGCTGTGATAAAAAATAAAAATTATGTTAAAAATACGCACAAGAAGTAATGACACATAAACTTCAAGGGCTTTTTCCTGGCACATTCCATTCTAATTTACAACCTAGCACACCACTTCCAATAAGGCTCTGTTGCCCTAGTAATCAGATTTGGTAAAGGAGAAATGCTGCCGCCTTGTGGCCGTTTCCCGCAAGAACAGCTTTAAACCCACAGCTAATGGTCACTTAAAATTCACAAGGACTCAGGGCTGTAAAGGACACCTGCCGTCAAAACTTGTGCTCGGGTAAGGAATGGACAAAAATTTCAAAACAGGCAAATGTTTCAAGAAGGTAGTATGAAGAGGTAAGTATTCCTCACTCTCTTTAAAAAAAAAAAACAGGAAAATGGATAAAAGCTCAACCTAAGGAATTATTAGACTCAGGCAATCTATTCAACCAAAAGGTTTCAACTCACACCTGTCGACTGACCGTCAGCAAAAAGTCTACAAACAATAAATGCTGATGGGGTTGTAGAGAACTGTGTAACCTCTAGGTGCTGGTGAGATGTAAAGTGGTTAACAGCCAATAATGAGAACAGAAAGGAACTGCGTTTAAAAGTAAAAATTGAGGTACCATTCAATCCAGCAGGCACACCACTGGGCCTCTCACCTGAGAAGACCAGAATCGAAAAGACACACGCTGCAAAAGCTGCACTGCAGCCTTATTCAAAAGAGCCAAGATGGGAAGCAACCAAAATGTCCATCAACGGGTGAGTGGATAAAGAAGAAGGGGTACATGTACACAATGAAATATTAGCCAAGGAAAACAATGAAACACTGCTCTTTGAGGCACCAGAGATGAGCCTGGAGATAATCACAAAACATGAGGTAAGTCGGAAAGCAAAAGACCTCTATCCTATGATATTCCTTATAGGCGTTACCTAATAACTGACACAAATGAACATATTTCCACAGAGAAAGACACTCACAGACTTAGAAAACCAACTGTGCTCATCTAAAAGGAAAGGTGGGGGGAATGGATAAATGAGAGAAGTGTTACTCTACATATCCAAATACATATTATATACATATTTCAAAGAGACCGACCATATAGCAAGGGAGGTCTACAGAACACTCTGTAATATTTTATATGGGAAGAGGATCTGTGGAAAAGACATATATAATGTACAAATGAAGCAGATTGTGTACCCCTAAGACAAACAATATTCTAATCTTTACCCCGATTAAAACAATTAACAAAAACAAGAAGTAATGAGACATAAACTTATGGGGGTTTCTCCTGGCACATGCCATATTAATTTACAACCTAGGAACACGACTTCCAGAAAGACTCTGCTGCCCTAGTACCCAGATTTGGGAATGGAGTAATGCTGCCTTCTTGTGGTCATTTCCCACAACAGCAGCTTTAAACCCACTGCTAAAGGTCACTAAACATTCAGCAACTTGCAATTCTGTAAATGACACCTGCCCTCCAAATAAATCCTGGGATCAAAAATGGATCAACAATTTCAAAAGAGGGCAACCTTCCAAGAAGACAATTTCAAGAGGTATATTGTACTCACAGTTTTTTTCTTTTAAGAGAAAAGAAAAAGGTGTGGAAAAATGATGTATTTTAGGAATTTTGAAAGACATGCAAACCCAAATTACAAAAACCTATCAGCTCACAGCAGTCAGAATGGCCATCAGCAAAAATGGTTCAAAAAATAAATGCTGAAGGGACTGTGGAGGCATGCGTACACTCGGCTCTCAGGGGGACGTGGTAAGAGCCACTAATGAAAACACAATGGAAGTGCCTTGAAAAGGTAAACATTGAGCTACCCGTCAATCAGTCATACCCACTGCTGGGCCTATCTCCTGAGAAAATGAGAATCAAAACGTCACAGGCTGGCAATCCTGCCCTCCAGCCATATTTAGCATAGCCAACATTTGGAAGCAATGAAAATCTCCATCAACAGAGGAATGCACCAAGAAGAACTGTTCCATTTACACAATGTAATATTACTCCAATAACAAATATAAGTTAAATTTAAAAGACAAACATAAGTAAGGAGACATCAGCATTTGTGGGTTTATTCAGGCACATTCCACTCTAATTTATAACCGAGGAACAACAAGGGCCGGAAGGTCTGTTTCCCTAGTACCAGAGTGGGGAACGTTGAAAGACTGCCGCCCTCTGGCCGTTACCTGCAAACGCAGGTTTAAGCCTGTGTTAATGGTCACCACAAAATGTCTTGAGGGAGGTAATGGCCAAATAATTTTAAAATAGGACACATACTTTAAGAAAACACTTTGAAGAACTAAGCTGTACTCACAGCCTGAAAAATGAAAAGGACCTGCCTTAAAGCTCAGTTTTAACGGATTATGAGACACATGCAAATTCAACCACAAAGACGTATCAGCTCACACCAGTCAGAATAACCGTCAGTAAAAAACTACAAAGAATAAATGCTGAAGGTGCTGTGGAGAAATGCAAACCCTCAACTTTAAGTGGGATGTAACCTGGAAAGAGCCACTCATGAGAACAGAATGGAGGTGCCTTTAAAAGGTAAACATTGAGCTACCTTATGATCCAGAGGCTTATTCCCGGACCTATAACCTAAGAGGACAGAATTGGAAAGAAAGAGGCAGGCAAATCTGCATTGCACAGTATTACAATAGCCAAGATACGGGAGTCACCAAAAAGTCCACCGACAGATGGGTGGACAAAGAAGAACTGCTACATGTACAGATGGATTATGAGCTAGCGATAAAATGAAACAATGCCATTTGCAGCACCATAGATGAGTCTAGAAGTAATCACGCAACTTGGAGTAAGTGACAAAGCGAAAGACATATATGCTACCATATCAGTTACAGGTGTTACCTACGAATTGATACCAACAAAGATATATCCACGCAGAAAGGCAATCACAGATTCAGTACAAAAACGTATGGTTCACCAAATGGAAAGGTGTGAGGATTGGACACATTACTATACTGGGGTTAACAGACATATAAAAACACATGTGAAATACATAATCACCAAAGACGTACGCAATACCAAGAGAAGACTACTCAACATTGTGTCCTAACCTACATGGGAAAAGGATCCGAAGAAGAATAGATATATGTATATGTATGAAAGAACCACAACTTGCACACCTAGAACAAACAAAACATTGTAATCAAATTTGCTGTGATGAAAAACTAAAAATTAAAAATACGAACAAGAAGTAATGAGACATAAATTTAAAGGCTTTCTCCTGGCACATTCCATTGTAATTTACAACCTAGAACACGACTTCCATTAAGGCTCTGTTGCCCTGGTGACCAGATTTGGTAAAGGAGAAATGCTGCCGCCTTTTGCCGTTTCCCGCAAGAGCGGCTTTTAACCCACAGCTAATGGTCACTTAACATTCACAAGGACTCAGGGCTGTAAAGACACCTGCCCTCAAAACTATGCTGAGGTAGGGAATGGATTAAAAAATTCAAAACAGGCAAATGTTTCAAGAAGACTGTATGAAGAGGTAAGTTTTACTCACTGTCTTTTTCAAAAAAGGAAAATGGATAAAAGCTCAACCTCAGGAAGTATTAGACTCATGCAATCTAATCTACAAAACGGTTTCAACTCACACCAGTCGACTGACCATCAGCCAAACGTCTACAGACAAAAAATGCTGAAGTGGTTTTACAGAACTGTGTACCCTCTAGCTGCTGGTGAGATGTAAAGTGGTTAAGAGCCAATAAGGAGAACAGAAAGGAGCTGCAATTGAAAGTAAAAATTGAGGTATCATTCAATCCAGCAGGTGCACCACTGGGCCTCTCACCTGAGAAGACCAGAATCGAGAAGACCCGGGCTGCAAAAGCTTCACTGCAGCCTTATTCACTATAGACAAGACAGTGAAGCAACCAAAATGTCCATCCACAGGTGAATGGATAAAGAAGAAGTGGTCCATGTACACAATGGAATATTAGCCATGGAAAACAGTGAAACACTGCTCTTTGAGGCGCCACAGATGAGCCTGGAGATAATCACAAAACATGAGGTCAGTCGGAAAGCAAAAGACCTATATTCTATGATATCACTTATAGGCGTTATCTAATAACTGACAAAAATGAACATATTTCCACAGAGAAAGGCACTCACAGACTTAGAAAAAAAACTATGCTTATCTAAAAGGGAAGGTGGGGGGATTGGATAAATGAAGATTAGCGTTACCATATGGATACAAACACATATTATATACATATATCAAAAAGACCCACCATATAGCAAGGGAGGTCTACGGAACACTCTGTAATAATTGACATGGGAAGAGGATCTCGAAATATATAGATATATATAATGTGTAAATGAACCAGAGTGTGTACACCTTGGACAGACAACATTCTAAACATTACCCCAATTTTAAAAATTAAAACAACAAACAAGAATTAATCAAACATAAACTTATGGGGGGTTTTCCTGGCACATTCCATTCAAATTTACAAGCTAGGAAAACCACTTCCAGAACGGCTCTGCTGCCCTAGTAACCAGATTTGATAATGGAGAAGTGCTCCTGCCTTGTGGCCGTTTAGTACAACAGCAGCTTACACCCAGTGCTAATGGTTACTAAATATTCACACACATTGCAGGCCTGTAAATGACACCTGCCTTCAAAAAAGTATCCTGGGGACGAAAATCCACCAGAATATTAAAAAGAGGGCAATCTTTCAACAAGATAATTTCAAGAGGTATATTGAACTCACACTTTTTTCTAATACCAGAATAGAAAAACGCCTGGAAAAATGATAAATTTTAGGAATTTTTAAAGACATGCAAACCCAATTTACAAAAACCTATCAGCTCACTCCAGGCAGAATGTCCATCAGCAAAAATGCTGCAAACAATACATGCTGAAGGGATTGTGGAGAAATGTGTACCCTCAGCTGTAAGGGGGACGTGGGAAGAGCCACTAATGAAAACACAATGGAGGTGCTTTGAAAAGGTAAACATTGAGCTACCAGTGAATCAAGCATACCATCTGCTGGGCTTATCACCTGAGAAAATGAGATTCAAAAAGTCACAGGCTGGCAAACCTGTACGCCAGCAATATTTACCATAGTCAACACTTGGAAGCAACAAAAATGTCCATCAACAGAGGAATGCACCAAGAAGAAGTGGTCCTTGTATACAATGGAATATTACTCCAGTAAAAAAATATAAATTAACTTTAAGAAACAAACAAATGTAAGGAGACATCAGCATTTGTGGGTTTATCCGAGCACATTCCACTCTAATTTATAACCGAAGAACACCACTGGCGGGTAGGTCTGTTTCCCAAGTACCAGCGTGGGGAACATAGAAAGGCTGCCACCCTCTGGCCGTTACCTGCAAAAGCAGCTTTAAAGCCTGGGCTAATGGTCACTTCATATGAACAAGTACTGCTGGGCTATAAATGAAACCTGCTCTCAAAATGTCTTGAAGAAGGTAATGGTTAAAATATTTCAAAATGTGACACATACTTTAAGAAAACACTTTGAAGAGCTAAGCCATAATCACAGCTGGAAAAATGAAAAAGACATGCCTTAAAGTTCAATTTCAACGGATTATGAGACACATGCAAATTCAACCACAAAGAGGTATCAGCTCACACCAGTCAGAATAACCATCAGCAAAAAACCACATAGAATAAATGCTAAAGGTGCTGTGGAGAAATGCAAACCCTCAACTTTAAGTGGGACGTAATCTGGAAAGAGCCACTAAAGAGAACAGAATGGAGGTGCCTTTAAAAGGTTAACGCTGAGCTACCATATGATCCAGTACACCTATACCTGGACCTATAACCTAAGAAGACAGAATTGGAAAGACACAGGCAGGCAAATCTGCATTGCATAGTATTACAGTAGCCAAGATATGGAAGTAACCAAAAAGTCCACCGACAGATGGGTGGACAAAGAAGAACTGCTACATGTACAGATGGAATATGAGCTAGCGAAAAAATGAAACAATGCCATTTGAAGCACCATAGATGAGTCTAGAAGTAATTGCGCATCTTGGAGTAAGTGACAAAGCGAAAGACACATATCCTATCATATCACATACAGGTGTTACCTCAAAGTTGATACAAAGGAAGATATTTCCACAGAGAAAGGCAATCACAGATTCACTACTAAAACTTATGGCTCACCAAATGGAAAGGTGTGAGGATTGGATACATCACCATATTGAGGTTAACAGAGATATACAAACACACGTGAAATATATAATCACCAAAGACCTACAGAATACCAAGAGAAGACTACTGAACATTGTGTCATCACCTACATGGGAAAAGATTCCGAAGAAGAATAGATATATGTATATGTGTGAAAGAACCACATCTTGCACACCTAGAAGAAACAAACCATTGTAATCAAATTTGCTGTGATAAAAAATAAAAATTATGTTAAAAATACGCACAAGAAGTAATGACACATAAACTTCAAGGGCTTTTTCCTGGCACATTCCATTCTAATTTACAACCTAGCACACCACTTCCAATAAGGCTCTGTTGCCCTAGTAATCAGATTTGGTAAAGGAGAAATGCTGCCGCCTTGTGGCCGTTTCCCGCAAGAACAGCTTTAAACCCACAGCTAATGGTCACTTAAAATTCACAAGGACTCAGGGCTGTAAAGGACACCTGCCGTCAAAACTTGTGCTCGGGTAAGGAATGGACAAAAATTTCAAAACAGGCAAATGTTTCAAGAAGGTAGTATGAAGAGGTAAGTATTCCTCACTCTCTTTAAAAAAAAAAAACAGGAAAATGGATAAAAGCTCAACCTAAGGAATTATTAGACTCAGGCAATCTATTCAACCAAAAGGTTTCAACTCACACCTGTCGACTGACCGTCAGCAAAAAGTCTACAAACAATAAATGCTGATGGGGTTGTAGAGAACTGTGTAACCTCTAGGTGCTGGTGAGATGTAAAGTGGTTAACAGCCAATAATGAGAACAGAAAGGAACTGCGTTTAAAAGTAAAAATTGAGGTACCATTCAATCCAGCAGGCACACCACTGGGCCTCTCACCTGAGAAGACCAGAATCGAAAAGACACACGCTGCAAAAGCTGCACTGCAGCCTTATTCAAAAGAGCCAAGATGGGAAGCAACCAAAATGTCCATCAACGGGTGAGTGGATAAAGAAGAAGGGGTACATGTACACAATGAAATATTAGCCAAGGAAAACAATGAAACACTGCTCTTTGAGGCACCAGAGATGAGCCTGGAGATAATCACAAAACATGAGGTAAGTCGGAAAGCAAAAGACCTCTATCCTATGATATTCCTTATAGGCGTTACCTAATAACTGACACAAATGAACATATTTCCACAGAGAAAGACACTCACAGACTTAGAAAACCAACTGTGCTCATCTAAAAGGAAAGGTGGGGGGAATGGATAAATGAGAGAAGTGTTACTCTACATATCCAAATACATATTATATACATATTTCAAAGAGACCGACCATATAGCAAGGGAGGTCTACAGAACACTCTGTAATATTTTATATGGGAAGAGGATCTGTGGAAAAGACATATATAATGTACAAATGAAGCAGATTGTGTACCCCTAAGACAAACAATATTCTAATCTTTACCCCGATTAAAACAATTAACAAAAACAAGAAGTAATGAGACATAAACTTATGGGGGTTTCTCCTGGCACATGCCATATTAATTTACAACCTAGGAACACGACTTCCAGAAAGACTCTGCTGCCCTAGTACCCAGATTTGGGAATGGAGTAATGCTGCCTTCTTGTGGTCATTTCCCACAACAGCAGCTTTAAACCCACTGCTAAAGGTCACTAAACATTCAGCAACTTGCAATTCTGTAAATGACACCTGCCCTCCAAATAAATCCTGGGATCAAAAATGGATCAACAATTTCAAAAGAGGGCAACCTTCCAAGAAGACAATTTCAAGAGGTATATTGTACTCACAGTTTTTTTCTTTTAAGAGAAAAGAAAAAGGTGTGGAAAAATGATGTATTTTAGGAATTTTGAAAGACATGCAAACCCAAATTACAAAAACCTATCAGCTCACAGCAGTCAGAATGGCCATCAGCAAAAATGGTTCAAAAAATAAATGCTGAAGGGACTGTGGAGGCATGCGTACACTCGGCTCTCAGGGGGACGTGGTAAGAGCCACTAATGAAAACACAATGGAAGTGCCTTGAAAAGGTAAACATTGAGCTACCCGTCAATCAGTCATACCCACTGCTGGGCCTATCTCCTGAGAAAATGAGAATCAAAACGTCACAGGCTGGCAATCCTGCCCTCCAGCCATATTTAGCATAGCCAACATTTGGAAGCAATGAAAATCTCCATCAACAGAGGAATGCACCAAGAAGAACTGTTCCATTTACACAATGTAATATTACTCCAATAACAAATATAAGTTAAATTTAAAAGACAAACATAAGTAAGGAGACATCAGCATTTGTGGGTTTATTCAGGCACATTCCACTCTAATTTATAACCGAGGAACAACAAGGGCCGGAAGGTCTGTTTCCCTAGTACCAGAGTGGGGAACGTTGAAAGACTGCCGCCCTCTGGCCGTTACCTGCAAACGCAGGTTTAAGCCTGTGTTAATGGTCACCACAAAATGTCTTGAGGGAGGTAATGGCCAAATAATTTTAAAATAGGACACATACTTTAAGAAAACACTTTGAAGAACTAAGCTGTACTCACAGCCTGAAAAATGAAAAGGACCTGCCTTAAAGCTCAGTTTTAACGGATTATGAGACACATGCAAATTCAACCACAAAGACGTATCAGCTCACACCAGTCAGAATAACCGTCAGTAAAAAACTACAAAGAATAAATGCTGAAGGTGCTGTGGAGAAATGCAAACCCTCAACTTTAAGTGGGATGTAACCTGGAAAGAGCCACTCATGAGAACAGAATGGAGGTGCCTTTAAAAGGTAAACATTGAGCTACCTTATGATCCAGAGGCTTATTCCCGGACCTATAACCTAAGAGGACAGAATTGGAAAGAAAGAGGCAGGCAAATCTGCATTGCACAGTATTACAATAGCCAAGATACGGGAGTCACCAAAAAGTCCACCGACAGATGGGTGGACAAAGAAGAACTGCTACATGTACAGATGGATTATGAGCTAGCGATAAAATGAAACAATGCCATTTGCAGCACCATAGATGAGTCTAGAAGTAATCACGCAACTTGGAGTAAGTGACAAAGCGAAAGACATATATGCTACCATATCAGTTACAGGTGTTACCTACGAATTGATACCAACAAAGATATATCCACGCAGAAAGGCAATCACAGATTCAGTACAAAAACGTATGGTTCACCAAATGGAAAGGTGTGAGGATTGGACACATTACTATACTGGGGTTAACAGACATATAAAAACACATGTGAAATACATAATCACCAAAGACGTACGCAATACCAAGAGAAGACTACTCAACATTGTGTCCTAACCTACATGGGAAAAGGATCCGAAGAAGAATAGATATATGTATATGTATGAAAGAACCACAACTTGCACACCTAGAACAAACAAAACATTGTAATCAAATTTGCTGTGATGAAAAACTAAAAATTAAAAATACGAACAAGAAGTAATGAGACATAAATTTAAAGGCTTTCTCCTGGCACATTCCATTGTAATTTACAACCTAGAACACGACTTCCATTAAGGCTCTGTTGCCCTGGTGACCAGATTTGGTAAAGGAGAAATGCTGCCGCCTTTTGCCGTTTCCCGCAAGAGCGGCTTTTAACCCACAGCTAATGGTCACTTAACATTCACAAGGACTCAGGGCTGTAAAGACACCTGCCCTCAAAACTATGCTGAGGTAGGGAATGGATTAAAAAATTCAAAACAGGCAAATGTTTCAAGAAGACTGTATGAAGAGGTAAGTTTTACTCACTGTCTTTTTCAAAAAAGGAAAATGGATAAAAGCTCAACCTCAGGAAGTATTAGACTCATGCAATCTAATCTACAAAACGGTTTCAACTCACACCAGTCGACTGACCATCAGCCAAACGTCTACAGACAAAAAATGCTGAAGTGGTTTTACAGAACTGTGTACCCTCTAGCTGCTGGTGAGATGTAAAGTGGTTAAGAGCCAATAAGGAGAACAGAAAGGAGCTGCAATTGAAAGTAAAAATTGAGGTATCATTCAATCCAGCAGGTGCACCACTGGGCCTCTCACCTGAGAAGACCAGAATCGAGAAGACCCGGGCTGCAAAAGCTTCACTGCAGCCTTATTCACTATAGACAAGACAGTGAAGCAACCAAAATGTCCATCCACAGGTGAATGGATAAAGAAGAAGTGGTCCATGTACACAATGGAATATTAGCCATGGAAAACAGTGAAACACTGCTCTTTGAGGCGCCACAGATGAGCCTGGAGATAATCACAAAACATGAGGTCAGTCGGAAAGCAAAAGACCTATATTCTATGATATCACTTATAGGCGTTATCTAATAACTGACAAAAATGAACATATTTCCACAGAGAAAGGCACTCACAGACTTAGAAAAAAAACTATGCTTATCTAAAAGGGAAGGTGGGGGGATTGGATAAATGAAGATTAGCGTTACCATATGGATACAAACACATATTATATACATATATCAAAAAGACCCACCATATAGCAAGGGAGGTCTACGGAACACTCTGTAATAATTGACATGGGAAGAGGATCTCGAAATATATAGATATATATAATGTGTAAATGAACCAGAGTGTGTACACCTTGGACAGACAACATTCTAAACATTACCCCAATTTTAAAAATTAAAACAACAAACAAGAATTAATCAAACATAAACTTATGGGGGGTTTTCCTGGCACATTCCATTCAAATTTACAAGCTAGGAAAACCACTTCCAGAACGGCTCTGCTGCCCTAGTAACCAGATTTGATAATGGAGAAGTGCTCCTGCCTTGTGGCCGTTTAGTACAACAGCAGCTTACACCCAGTGCTAATGGTTACTAAATATTCACACACATTGCAGGCCTGTAAATGACACCTGCCTTCAAAAAAGTATCCTGGGGACGAAAATCCACCAGAATATTAAAAAGAGGGCAATCTTTCAACAAGATAATTTCAAGAGGTATATTGAACTCACACTTTTTTCTAATACCAGAATAGAAAAACGCCTGGAAAAATGATAAATTTTAGGAATTTTTAAAGACATGCAAACCCAATTTACAAAAACCTATCAGCTCACTCCAGGCAGAATGTCCATCAGCAAAAATGCTGCAAACAATACATGCTGAAGGGATTGTGGAGAAATGTGTACCCTCAGCTGTAAGGGGGACGTGGGAAGAGCCACTAATGAAAACACAATGGAGGTGCTTTGAAAAGGTAAACATTGAGCTACCAGTGAATCAAGCATACCATCTGCTGGGCTTATCACCTGAGAAAATGAGATTCAAAAAGTCACAGGCTGGCAAACCTGTACGCCAGCAATATTTACCATAGTCAACACTTGGAAGCAACAAAAATGTCCATCAACAGAGGAATGCACCAAGAAGAAGTGGTCCTTGTATACAATGGAATATTACTCCAGTAAAAAAATATAAATTAACTTTAAGAAACAAACAAATGTAAGGAGACATCAGCATTTGTGGGTTTATCCGAGCACATTCCACTCTAATTTATAACCGAAGAACACCACTGGCGGGTAGGTCTGTTTCCCAAGTACCAGCGTGGGGAACATAGAAAGGCTGCCACCCTCTGGCCGTTACCTGCAAAAGCAGCTTTAAAGCCTGGGCTAATGGTCACTTCATATGAACAAGTACTGCTGGGCTATAAATGAAACCTGCTCTCAAAATGTCTTGAAGAAGGTAATGGTTAAAATATTTCAAAATGTGACACATACTTTAAGAAAACACTTTGAAGAGCTAAGCCATAATCACAGCTGGAAAAATGAAAAAGACATGCCTTAAAGTTCAATTTCAACGGATTATGAGACACATGCAAATTCAACCACAAAGAGGTATCAGCTCACACCAGTCAGAATAACCATCAGCAAAAAACCACATAGAATAAATGCTAAAGGTGCTGTGGAGAAATGCAAACCCTCAACTTTAAGTGGGACGTAATCTGGAAAGAGCCACTAAAGAGAACAGAATGGAGGTGCCTTTAAAAGGTTAACGCTGAGCTACCATATGATCCAGTACACCTATACCTGGACCTATAACCTAAGAAGACAGAATTGGAAAGACACAGGCAGGCAAATCTGCATTGCATAGTATTACAGTAGCCAAGATATGGAAGTAACCAAAAAGTCCACCGACAGATGGGTGGACAAAGAAGAACTGCTACATGTACAGATGGAATATGAGCTAGCGAAAAAATGAAACAATGCCATTTGAAGCACCATAGATGAGTCTAGAAGTAATTGCGCATCTTGGAGTAAGTGACAAAGCGAAAGACACATATCCTATCATATCACATACAGGTGTTACCTCAAAGTTGATACAAAGGAAGATATTTCCACAGAGAAAGGCAATCACAGATTCACTACTAAAACTTATGGCTCACCAAATGGAAAGGTGTGAGGATTGGATACATCACCATATTGAGGTTAACAGAGATATACAAACACACGTGAAATATATAATCACCAAAGACCTACAGAATACCAAGAGAAGACTACTGAACATTGTGTCATCACCTACATGGGAAAAGATTCCGAAGAAGAATAGATATATGTATATGTGTGAAAGAACCACATCTTGCACACCTAGAAGAAACAAACCATTGTAATCAAATTTGCTGTGATAAAAAATAAAAATTATGTTAAAAATACGCACAAGAAGTAATGACACATAAACTTCAAGGGCTTTTTCCTGGCACATTCCATTCTAATTTACAACCTAGCACACCACTTCCAATAAGGCTCTGTTGCCCTAGTAATCAGATTTGGTAAAGGAGAAATGCTGCCGCCTTGTGGCCGTTTCCCGCAAGAACAGCTTTAAACCCACAGCTAATGGTCACTTAAAATTCACAAGGACTCAGGGCTGTAAAGGACACCTGCCGTCAAAACTTGTGCTCGGGTAAGGAATGGACAAAAATTTCAAAACAGGCAAATGTTTCAAGAAGGTAGTATGAAGAGGTAAGTATTCCTCACTCTCTTTAAAAAAAAAAAACAGGAAAATGGATAAAAGCTCAACCTAAGGAATTATTAGACTCAGGCAATCTATTCAACCAAAAGGTTTCAACTCACACCTGTCGACTGACCGTCAGCAAAAAGTCTACAAACAATAAATGCTGATGGGGTTGTAGAGAACTGTGTAACCTCTAGGTGCTGGTGAGATGTAAAGTGGTTAACAGCCAATAATGAGAACAGAAAGGAACTGCGTTTAAAAGTAAAAATTGAGGTACCATTCAATCCAGCAGGCACACCACTGGGCCTCTCACCTGAGAAGACCAGAATCGAAAAGACACACGCTGCAAAAGCTGCACTGCAGCCTTATTCAAAAGAGCCAAGATGGGAAGCAACCAAAATGTCCATCAACGGGTGAGTGGATAAAGAAGAAGGGGTACATGTACACAATGAAATATTAGCCAAGGAAAACAATGAAACACTGCTCTTTGAGGCACCAGAGATGAGCCTGGAGATAATCACAAAACATGAGGTAAGTCGGAAAGCAAAAGACCTCTATCCTATGATATTCCTTATAGGCGTTACCTAATAACTGACACAAATGAACATATTTCCACAGAGAAAGACACTCACAGACTTAGAAAACCAACTGTGCTCATCTAAAAGGAAAGGTGGGGGGAATGGATAAATGAGAGAAGTGTTACTCTACATATCCAAATACATATTATATACATATTTCAAAGAGACCGACCATATAGCAAGGGAGGTCTACAGAACACTCTGTAATATTTTATATGGGAAGAGGATCTGTGGAAAAGACATATATAATGTACAAATGAAGCAGATTGTGTACCCCTAAGACAAACAATATTCTAATCTTTACCCCGATTAAAACAATTAACAAAAACAAGAAGTAATGAGACATAAACTTATGGGGGTTTCTCCTGGCACATGCCATATTAATTTACAACCTAGGAACACGACTTCCAGAAAGACTCTGCTGCCCTAGTACCCAGATTTGGGAATGGAGTAATGCTGCCTTCTTGTGGTCATTTCCCACAACAGCAGCTTTAAACCCACTGCTAAAGGTCACTAAACATTCAGCAACTTGCAATTCTGTAAATGACACCTGCCCTCCAAATAAATCCTGGGATCAAAAATGGATCAACAATTTCAAAAGAGGGCAACCTTCCAAGAAGACAATTTCAAGAGGTATATTGTACTCACAGTTTTTTTCTTTTAAGAGAAAAGAAAAAGGTGTGGAAAAATGATGTATTTTAGGAATTTTGAAAGACATGCAAACCCAAATTACAAAAACCTATCAGCTCACAGCAGTCAGAATGGCCATCAGCAAAAATGGTTCAAAAAATAAATGCTGAAGGGACTGTGGAGGCATGCGTACACTCGGCTCTCAGGGGGACGTGGTAAGAGCCACTAATGAAAACACAATGGAAGTGCCTTGAAAAGGTAAACATTGAGCTACCCGTCAATCAGTCATACCCACTGCTGGGCCTATCTCCTGAGAAAATGAGAATCAAAACGTCACAGGCTGGCAATCCTGCCCTCCAGCCATATTTAGCATAGCCAACATTTGGAAGCAATGAAAATCTCCATCAACAGAGGAATGCACCAAGAAGAACTGTTCCATTTACACAATGTAATATTACTCCAATAACAAATATAAGTTAAATTTAAAAGACAAACATAAGTAAGGAGACATCAGCATTTGTGGGTTTATTCAGGCACATTCCACTCTAATTTATAACCGAGGAACAACAAGGGCCGGAAGGTCTGTTTCCCTAGTACCAGAGTGGGGAACGTTGAAAGACTGCCGCCCTCTGGCCGTTACCTGCAAACGCAGGTTTAAGCCTGTGTTAATGGTCACCACAAAATGTCTTGAGGGAGGTAATGGCCAAATAATTTTAAAATAGGACACATACTTTAAGAAAACACTTTGAAGAACTAAGCTGTACTCACAGCCTGAAAAATGAAAAGGACCTGCCTTAAAGCTCAGTTTTAACGGATTATGAGACACATGCAAATTCAACCACAAAGACGTATCAGCTCACACCAGTCAGAATAACCGTCAGTAAAAAACTACAAAGAATAAATGCTGAAGGTGCTGTGGAGAAATGCAAACCCTCAACTTTAAGTGGGATGTAACCTGGAAAGAGCCACTCATGAGAACAGAATGGAGGTGCCTTTAAAAGGTAAACATTGAGCTACCTTATGATCCAGAGGCTTATTCCCGGACCTATAACCTAAGAGGACAGAATTGGAAAGAAAGAGGCAGGCAAATCTGCATTGCACAGTATTACAATAGCCAAGATACGGGAGTCACCAAAAAGTCCACCGACAGATGGGTGGACAAAGAAGAACTGCTACATGTACAGATGGATTATGAGCTAGCGATAAAATGAAACAATGCCATTTGCAGCACCATAGATGAGTCTAGAAGTAATCACGCAACTTGGAGTAAGTGACAAAGCGAAAGACATATATGCTACCATATCAGTTACAGGTGTTACCTACGAATTGATACCAACAAAGATATATCCACGCAGAAAGGCAATCACAGATTCAGTACAAAAACGTATGGTTCACCAAATGGAAAGGTGTGAGGATTGGACACATTACTATACTGGGGTTAACAGACATATAAAAACACATGTGAAATACATAATCACCAAAGACGTACGCAATACCAAGAGAAGACTACTCAACATTGTGTCCTAACCTACATGGGAAAAGGATCCGAAGAAGAATAGATATATGTATATGTATGAAAGAACCACAACTTGCACACCTAGAACAAACAAAACATTGTAATCAAATTTGCTGTGATGAAAAACTAAAAATTAAAAATACGAACAAGAAGTAATGAGACATAAATTTAAAGGCTTTCTCCTGGCACATTCCATTGTAATTTACAACCTAGAACACGACTTCCATTAAGGCTCTGTTGCCCTGGTGACCAGATTTGGTAAAGGAGAAATGCTGCCGCCTTTTGCCGTTTCCCGCAAGAGCGGCTTTTAACCCACAGCTAATGGTCACTTAACATTCACAAGGACTCAGGGCTGTAAAGACACCTGCCCTCAAAACTGTGCTGAGGTAGGGAATGGATTAAAAAATTCAAAACAGGCAAATGTTTCAAGAAGACTGTATGAAGAGGTAAGTTTTACTCACTGTCTTTTTCAAGAAAGGAAAATGGATAAAAGCTCAACCTCAGGAAGTATTAGACTCATGCAATCTAATCTACAAAACGGTTTCAACTCACACCAGTCGACTGACCATCAGCAAAAAGTCTACAGACAATAAATGCTGAAGGGGTTTTACAGAACTGTGTACCCTCTAGCTGATGGTGAGATGTAAAGTGGTTAAGAGCCAATAATGAGAACAGAAAGGAGCTGTGTTTGAAAGTAAAAATTGAGGTATCATTCAATCCAGCAGGTGCACCACTGGGCCTCTCACCTGAGAAGACCAGAATCGAGAAGACCCGGGCTGCAAAAGCTTCACTGCAGCCTTATTCACTATAGACAAGACAGTGAAGCAACCAAAATGTCCATCCACAGGTGAATGGATAAAGAAGAAGTGGTCCATGTACACAATGGAATATTAGCCATGGAAAACAGTGAAACACTGCTCTTTGAGGCGCCACAGATGAGCCTGGAGATAATCACAAAACATGAGGTCAGTCGGAAAGCAAAAGACCTATATTCTATGATATCACTTATAGGCGTTATCTAATAACTGACAAAAATGAACATATTTCCACAGAGAAAGGCACTCACAGACTTAGAAAAAAAACTATGCTTATCTAAAAGGGAAGGTGGGGGGATTGGATAAATGAAGATTAGCGTTACCATATGGATACAAACACATATTATATACATATATCAAAAAGACCCACCATATAGCAAGGGAGGTCTACGGAACACTCTGTAATAATTGACATGGGAAGAGGATCTCGAAATATATAGATATATATAATGTGTAAATGAACCAGAGTGTGTACACCTTGGACAGACAACATTCTAAACATTACCCCAATTTTAAAAATTAAAACAACAAACAAGAATTAATCAAACATAAACTTATGGGGGGTTTTCCTGGCACATTCCATTCAAATTTACAAGCTAGGAAAACCACTTCCAGAACGGCTCTGCTGCCCTAGTAACCAGATTTGATAATGGAGAAGTGCTCCTGCCTTGTGGCCGTTTAGTACAACAGCAGCTTACACCCAGTGCTAATGGTTACTAAATATTCACACACATTGCAGGCCTGTAAATGACACCTGCCTTCAAAAAAATATCCTGGGGACGAAAATCCACCAGAATATTAAAAAGAGGGCAATCTTTCAACAAGATAATTTCAAGAGGTATATTGAACTCACACTTTTTTCTAATACCAGAAGAGAAAAACGCCTGGAAAAATGATAAATTTTAGGAATTTTTAAAGACATGCAAACCCAATTTACAAAAACCTATCAGCTCACTCCAGGCAGAATGTCCATCAGCAAAAATGCTGCAAACAATACATGCTGAAGGGATTGTGGAGAAATGTGTACCCTCAGCTGTAAGGGGGACGTGGGAAGAGCCACTAATGAAAACACAATGGAGGTGCTTTGAAAAGGTAAACATTGAGCTACCAGTGAATCAAGCATACCATCTGCTGGGCTTATCACCTGAGAAAATGAGATTCAAAAAGTCACAGGCTGGCAAACCTGTACGCCAGCAATGTTTACCATAGTCAACACTTGGAAGCAACAAAAATGTCCATCAACAGAGGAATGCACCAAGAAGAAGTGGTCCTTGTATACAATGGAATATTACTCCAGTAAAAAATATAAATTAACTTTAAAAAACAAACAAATGTAAGGAGACATCAGCATTTGTGGGTTTATCCGAGCACATTCCACTCTAATTTATAACCGAAGAACACCACTGGCGGGTAGGTCTGTTTCCCAAGTACCAGCGTGGGGAACATAGAAAGGCTGCCACCCTCTGGCCGTTACCTGCAATAGCAGCTTTAAAGCCTGGGCTAATGGTCACTTCATATGAACAAGTACTGCTGGGCTATAAATGAAACCTGCTCTCAAAATGTCTTGAAGAAGGTAATGGTTAAAATATTTCAAAATGTGACACATACTTTAAGAAAACACTTTGAAGAGCTAAGCCATAATCACAGCTGGAAAAATGAAAAGGACATGCCTTAAAGTTCAATTTCAACGGATTATGAGACACATGCAAATTCAACCACAAAGAGGTATCAGCTCACACCAGTCAGAATAACCATCAGCAAAAAACCACATAGAATAAATGCTAAAGGTGCTGTGGAGAAATGCAAACCCTCAACTTTAAGTGGGACGTAATCTGGAAAGAGCCACTAAAGAGAACAGAATGGAGGTGCCTTTAAAAGGTTAACGCTGAGCTACCATATGATCCAGTACACCTATACCTGGACCTATAACCTAAGAAGACAGAATTGGAAAGACACAGGCAGGCAAATCTGCATTGCATAGTATTACAGTAGCCAAGATATGGAAGTAACCAAAAAGTCCACCGACAGATGGGTGGACAAAGAAGAACTGCTACATGTACAGATGGAATATGAGCTAGCGAAAAAATGAAACAATGCCATTTGAAGCACCATAGATGAGTCTAGAAGTAATTACGCATCTTGGAGTAAGTGACAAAGCGAAAGACACATATCCTATCATATCACATACAGGTGTTACCTCAAAGTTGATACAAAGGAAGATATTTCCACAGAGAAAGGCAATCACAGATTCACTACTAAAACTTATGGCTCACCAAATGGAAAGGTGTGAGGATTGGATACATCACCATATTGAGGTTAACAGAGATATACAAACACACGTGAAATATATAATCACCAAAGACCTACAGAATACCAAGAGAAGACTACTGAACATTGTGTCATCACCTACATGGGAAAAGATTCCGAAGAAGAATAGATATATGTATATGTGTGAAAGAACCACATCTTGCACACCTAGAAGAAACAAACCATTGTAATCAAATTTGCTGTGATAAAAAATAAAAATTATGTTAAAAATACGCACAAGAAGTAATGACACATAAACTTCAAGGGCTTTTTCCTGGCACATTCCATTCTAATTTACAACCTAGCACACCACTTCCAATAAGGCTCTGTTGCCCTAGTAATCAGATTTGGTAAAGGAGAAATGCTGCCGCCTTGTGGCCGTTTCCCGCAAGAACAGCTTTAAACCCACAGCTAATGGTCACTTAAAATTCACAAGGACTCAGGGCTGTAAAGGACACCTGCCGTCAAAACTTGTGCTCGGGTAAGGAATGGACAAAAAAATTCAAAACAGGCAAATGTTTCAAGAAGGTAGTATGAAGAGGTAAGTATTCCTCACTCTCTTTAAAAAAAAAACAGGAAAATGGATAAAAGCTCAACCTAAGGAATTATTAGACTCAGGCAATCTATTCAACCAAAAGGTTTCAACTCACACCTGTCGACTGACCGTCAGCAAAAAGTCTACAAACAATAAATGCTGATGGGGTTGTAGAGAACTGTGTAACCTCTAGGTGCTGGTGAGATGTAAAGTGGTTAACAGCCAATAATGAGAACAGAAAGGAACTGCGTTTAAAAGTAAAAATTGAGGTACCATTCAATCCAGCAGGCACACCACTGGGCCTCTCACCTGAGAAGACCAGAATCGAAAAGACACACGCTGCAAAAGCTGCACTGCAGCCTTATTCAAAAGAGCCAAGATGGGAAGCAACCAAAATGTCCATCAACGGGTGAATGGATAAAGAAGAAGGGGTCCATGTACACAATGAAATATTAGCCAAGGAAAACAATGAAACACTGCTCTTTGAGGCACCAGAGATGAGCCTGGAGATAATCACAAAACATGAGATAAGTCGGAAAGCAAAAGACCTCTATCCTATGATATTCCTTATAGGCGTTACCTAATAACTGACACAAATGAACATATTTCCACAGAGAAAGACACTCACAGACTTAGAAAACCAACTGTGCTCATCTAAAAGGAAAGGTGGGGGGAATGGATAAATGAGAGAAGTGTTACTCTACATATCCAAATACATATTATATACATATTTCAAAGAGACCGACCATATAGCAAGGGAGGTCTACAGAACACTCTGTAATATTTTATATGGGAAGAGGATCTGTGGAAAAGACATATATAATGTACAAATGAAGCAGATTGTGTACCCCTAAGACAAACAATATTCTAATCTTTACCCCGATTAAAACAATTAACAAAAACAAGAAGTAATGAGACATAAACTTATGGGGGTTTCTCCTGGCACATGCCATATTAATTTACAACCTAGGAACACGACTTCCAGAAAGACTCTGCTGCCCTAGTACCCAGATTTGGGAATGGAGTAATGCTGCCTTCTTGTGGTCATTTCCCACAACAGCAGCTTTAAACCCACTGCTAAAGGTCACTAAACATTCAGCAACTTGCAATTCTGTAAATGACACCTGCCCTCCAAATAAATCCTGGGATCAAAAATGGATCAACAATTTCAAAAGAGGGCAACCTTCCAAGAAGACAATTTCAAGAGGTATATTGTACTCACAGTTTTTTCTTTTAAGAGAAAAGAAAAAGGTGTGGAAAAATGATGTATTTTTGGAATTTTGAAAGACATGCAAACCCAAATTACAAAAACCTATCAGCTCACAGCAGTCAGAATGGCCATCAGCAAAAATGGTTCAAAAAATAAATGCTGAAGGGACTGTGGAGGCATGCGTACACTCGGCTCTCAGGGGGACGTGGTAAGAGCGACTAATGAAAACACAATGGAAGTGCCTTGAAAAGGTAAACATTGAGCTACCCGTCAATCAGTCATACCCACTGCTGGGCCTATCTCCTGAGAAAATGAGAATCAAAACGTCACAGGCTGGCAATCCTGCCCTCCAGCCATATTTAGCATAGCCAACATTTGGAAGCAATGAAAATCTCCATCAACAGAGGAATGCACCAAGAAGAACTGTTCCATTTACACAATGTAATATTACTCCAATAACAAATATAAGTTAAATTTAAAAGACAAACATAAGTAAGGAGACATCAGCATTTGTGGGTTTATTCAGGCACATTCCACTCTAATTTATAACCGAGGAACAACAAGGGCCGGAAGGTCTGTTTCCCTAGTACCAGAGTGGGGAACGTTGAAAGACTGCCGCCCTCTGGCCGTTACCTGCAAACGCAGGTTTAAGCCTGTGTTAATGGTCACCACAAAATGTCTTGAGGGAGGTAATGGCCAAATAATTTTAAAATAGGACACATACTTTAAGAAAACACTTTGAAGAACTAAGCTGTACTCACAGCCTGAAAAATGAAAAGGACCTGCCTTAAAGCTCAGTTTTAACGGATTATGAGACACATGCAAATTCAACCACAAAGACGTATCAGCTCACACCAGTCAGAATAACCGTCAGTAAAAAACTACAAAGAATAAATGCTGAAGGTGCTGTGGAGAAATGCAAACCCTCAACTTTAAGTGGGATGTAACCTGGAAAGAGCCACTCATGAGAACAGAATGGAGGTGCCTTTAAAAGGTAAACATTGAGCTACCTTATGATCCAGAGGCTTATTCCCGGACCTATAACCTAAGAGGACAGAATTGGAAAGAAAGAGGCAGGCAAATCTGCATTGCACAGTATTACAATAGCCAAGATACGGGAGTCACCAAAAAGTCCACCGACAGATGGGTGGACAAAGAAGAACTGCTACATGTACAGATGGATTATGAGCTAGCGATAAAATGAAACAATGCCATTTGCAGCACCATAGATGAGTCTAGAAGTAATCACGCAACTTGGAGTAAGTGACAAAGCGAAAGACATATATGCTACCATATCAGTTACAGGTGTTACCTACGAATTGATACCAACAAAGATATATCCACGCAGAAAGGCAATCACAGATTCAGTACAAAAACGTATGGTTCACCAAATGGAAAGGTGTGAGGATTGGACACATTACTATACTGGGGTTAACAGACATATAAAAACACATGTGAAATACATAATCACCAAAGACGTACGCAATACCAAGAGAAGACTACTCAACATTGTGTCCTAACCTACATGGGAAAAGGATCCGAAGAAGAATAGATATATGTATATGTATGAAAGAACCACAACTTGCACACCTAGAACAAACAAAACATTGTAATCAAATTTGCTGTGATGAAAAACTAAAAATTAAAAATACGAACAAGAAGTAATGAGACATAAATTTAAAGGCTTTCTCCTGGCACATTCCATTGTAATTTACAACCTAGAACACGACTTCCATTAAGGCTCTGTTGCCCTGGTGACCAGATTTGGTAAAGGAGAAATGCTGCCGCCTTTTGCCGTTTCCCGCAAGAGCGGCTTTTAACCCACAGCTAATGGTCACTTAACATTCACAAGTACTCAGGGCTGTAAAGACACCTGCCCTCAAAACTATGCTGAGGTAGGGAATGGATTAAAAAATTCAAAACAGGCAAATGTTTCAAGAAGACTGTATGAAGAGGTAAGTTTTACTCACTGTCTTTTTCAAAAAAGGAAAATGGATAAAAGCTCAACCTCAGGAAGTATTAGACTCATGCAATCTAATCTACAAAACGGTTTCAACTCACACCAGTCGACTGACCATCAGCCAAACGTCTACAGACAAAAAATGCTGAAGTGGTTTTACAGAACTGTGTACCCTCTAGCTGCTGGTGAGATGTAAAGTGGTTAAGAGCCAATAAGGAGAACAGAAAGGAGCTGCAATTGAAAGTAAAAATTGAGGTATCATTCAATCCAGCAGGTGCACCACTGGGCCTCTCACCTGAGAAGACCAGAATCGAGAAGACCCGGGCTGCAAAAGCTTCACTGCAGCCTTATTCACTATAGACAAGACAGTGAAGCAACCAAAATGTCCATCCACAGGTGAATGGATAAAGAAGAAGTGGTCCATGTACACAATGGAATATTAGCCATGGAAAACAGTGAAACACTGCTCTTTGAGGCGCCACAGATGAGCCTGGAGATAATCACAAAACATGAGGTCAGTCGGAAAGCAAAAGACCTATATTCTATGATATCACTTATAGGCGTTATCTAATAACTGACAAAAATGAACATATTTCCACAGAGAAAGGCACTCACAGACTTAGAAAAAAAACTATGCTTATCTAAAAGGGAAGGTGGGGGGATTGGATAAATGAAGATTAGCGTTACCATATGGATACAAACACATATTATATACATATATCAAAAAGACCCACCATATAGCAAGGGAGGTCTACGGAACACTCTGTAATAATTGACATGGGAAGAGGATCTCGAAATATATAGATATATATAATGTGTAAATGAACCAGAGTGTGTACACCTTGGACAGACAACATTCTAAACATTACCCCAATTTTAAAAATTAAAACAACAAACAAGAATTAATCAAACATAAACTTATGGGGGGTTTTCCTGGCACATTCCATTCAAATTTACAAGCTAGGAAAACCACTTCCAGAACGGCTCTGCTGCCCTAGTAACCAGATTTGATAATGGAGAAGTGCTCCTGCCTTGTGGCCGTTTAGTACAACAGCAGCTTACACCCAGTGCTAATGGTTACTAAATATTCACACACATTGCAGGCCTGTAAATGACACCTGCCTTCAAAAAAATATCCTGGGGACGAAAATCCACCAGAATATTAAAAAGAGGGCAATCTTTCAACAAGATAATTTCAAGAGGTATATTGAACTCACACTTTTTTCTAATACCAGAAGAGAAAAACGCCTGGAAAAATGATAAATTTTAGGAATTTTTAAAGACATGCAAACCCAATTTACAAAAACCTATCAGCTCACTCCAGGCAGAATGTCCATCAGCAAAAATGCTGCAAACAATACATGCTGAAGGGATTGTGGAGAAATGTGTACCCTCAGCTGTAAGGGGGACGTGGGAAGAGCCACTAATGAAAACACAATGGAGGTGCTTTGAAAAGGTAAACATTGAGCTACCAGTGAATCAAGCATACCATCTGCTGGGCTTATCACCTGAGAAAATGAGATTCAAAAAGTCACAGGCTGGCAAACCTGTACGCCAGCAATGTTTACCATAGTCAACACTTGGAAGCAACAAAAATGTCCATCAACAGAGGAATGCACCAAGAAGAAGTGGTCCTTGTATACAATGGAATATTACTCCAGTAAAAAATATAAATTAACTTTAAAAAACAAACAAATGTAAGGAGACATCAGCATTTGTGGGTTTATCCGAGCACATTCCACTCTAATTTATAACCGAAGAACACCACTGGCGGGTAGGTCTGTTTCCCAAGTACCAGCGTGGGGAACATAGAAAGGCTGCCACCCTCTGGCCGTTACCTGCAATAGCAGCTTTAAAGCCTGGGCTAATGGTCACTTCATATGAACAAGTACTGCTGGGCTATAAATGAAACCTGCTCTCAAAATGTCTTGAAGAAGGTAATGGTTAAAATATTTCAAAATGTGACACATACTTTAAGAAAACACTTTGAAGAGCTAAGCCATAATCACAGCTGGAAAAATGAAAAGGACATGCCTTAAAGTTCAATTTCAACGGATTATGAGACACATGCAAATTCAACCACAAAGAGGTATCAGCTCACACCAGTCAGAATAACCATCAGCAAAAAACCACATAGAATAAATGCTAAAGGTGCTGTGGAGAAATGCAAACCCTCAACTTTAAGTGGGACGTAATCTGGAAAGAGCCACTAAAGAGAACAGAATGGAGGTGCCTTTAAAAGGTTAACGCTGAGCTACCATATGATCCAGTACACCTATACCTGGACCTATAACCTAAGAAGACAGAATTGGAAAGACACAGGCAGGCAAATCTGCATTGCATAGTATTACAGTAGCCAAGATATGGAAGTAACCAAAAAGTCCACCGACAGATGGGTGGACAAAGAAGAACTGCTACATGTACAGATGGAATATGAGCTAGCGAAAAAATGAAACAATGCCATTTGAAGCACCATAGATGAGTCTAGAAGTAATTGCGCATCTTGGAGTAAGTGACAAAGCGAAAGACACATATCCTATCATATCACATACAGGTGTTACCTCAAAGTTGATACAAAGGAAGATATTTCCACAGAGAAAGGCAATCACAGATTCACTACTAAAACTTATGGCTCACCAAATGGAAAGGTGTGAGGATTGGATACATCACCATATTGAGGTTAACAGAGATATACAAACACACGTGAAATATATAATCACCAAAGACCTACAGAATACCAAGAGAAGACTACTGAACATTGTGTCATCACCTACATGGGAAAAGATTCCGAAGAAGAATAGATATATGTATATGTGTGAAAGAACCACATCTTGCACACCTAGAAGAAACAAACCATTGTAATCAAATTTGCTGTGATAAAAAATAAAAATTATGTTAAAAATACGCACAAGAAGTAATGACACATAAACTTCAAGGGCTTTTTCCTGGCACATTCCATTCTAATTTACAACCTAGCACACCACTTCCAATAAGGCTCTGTTGCCCTAGTAATCAGATTTGGTAAAGGAGAAATGCTGCCGCCTTGTGGCCGTTTCCCGCAAGAACAGCTTTAAACCCACAGCTAATGGTCACTTAAAATTCACAAGGACTCAGGGCTGTAAAGGACACCTGCCGTCAAAACTTGTGCTCGGGTAAGGAATGGACAAAAATTTCAAAACAGGCAAATGTTTCAAGAAGGTAGTATGAAGAGGTAAGTATTCCTCACTCTCTTTAAAAAAAAAAAACAGGAAAATGGATAAAAGCTCAACCTAAGGAATTATTAGACTCAGGCAATCTATTCAACCAAAAGGTTTCAACTCACACCTGTCGACTGACCGTCAGCAAAAAGTCTACAAACAATAAATGCTGATGGGGTTGTAGAGAACTGTGTAACCTCTAGGTGCTGGTGAGATGTAAAGTGGTTAACAGCCAATAATGAGAACAGAAAGGAACTGCGTTTAAAAGTAAAAATTGAGGTACCATTCAATCCAGCAGGCACACCACTGGGCCTCTCACCTGAGAAGACCAGAATCGAAAAGACACACGCTGCAAAAGCTGCACTGCAGCCTTATTCAAAAGAGCCAAGATGGGAAGCAACCAAAATGTCCATCAACGGGTGAGTGGATAAAGAAGAAGGGGTACATGTACACAATGAAATATTAGCCAAGGAAAACAATGAAACACTGCTCTTTGAGGCACCAGAGATGAGCCTGGAGATAATCACAAAACATGAGGTAAGTCGGAAAGCAAAAGACCTCTATCCTATGATATTCCTTATAGGCGTTACCTAATAACTGACACAAATGAACATATTTCCACAGAGAAAGACACTCACAGACTTAGAAAACCAACTGTGCTCATCTAAAAGGAAAGGTGGGGGGAATGGATAAATGAGAGAAGTGTTACTCTACATATCCAAATACATATTATATACATATTTCAAAGAGACCGACCATATAGCAAGGGAGGTCTACAGAACACTCTGTAATATTTTATATGGGAAGAGGATCTGTGGAAAAGACATATATAATGTACAAATGAAGCAGATTGTGTACCCCTAAGACAAACAATATTCTAATCTTTACCCCGATTAAAACAATTAACAAAAACAAGAAGTAATGAGACATAAACTTATGGGGGTTTCTCCTGGCACATGCCATATTAATTTACAACCTAGGAACACGACTTCCAGAAAGACTCTGCTGCCCTAGTACCCAGATTTGGGAATGGAGTAATGCTGCCTTCTTGTGGTCATTTCCCACAACAGCAGCTTTAAACCCACTGCTAAAGGTCACTAAACATTCAGCAACTTGCAATTCTGTAAATGACACCTGCCCTCCAAATAAATCCTGGGATCAAAAATGGATCAACAATTTCAAAAGAGGGCAACCTTCCAAGAAGACAATTTCAAGAGGTATATTGTACTCACAGTTTTTTTCTTTTAAGAGAAAAGAAAAAGGTGTGGAAAAATGATGTATTTTAGGAATTTTGAAAGACATGCAAACCCAAATTACAAAAACCTATCAGCTCACAGCAGTCAGAATGGCCATCAGCAAAAATGGTTCAAAAAATAAATGCTGAAGGGACTGTGGAGGCATGCGTACACTCGGCTCTCAGGGGGACGTGGTAAGAGCCACTAATGAAAACACAATGGAAGTGCCTTGAAAAGGTAAACATTGAGCTACCCGTCAATCAGTCATACCCACTGCTGGGCCTATCTCCTGAGAAAATGAGAATCAAAACGTCACAGGCTGGCAATCCTGCCCTCCAGCCATATTTAGCATAGCCAACATTTGGAAGCAATGAAAATCTCCATCAACAGAGGAATGCACCAAGAAGAACTGTTCCATTTACACAATGTAATATTACTCCAATAACAAATATAAGTTAAATTTAAAAGACAAACATAAGTAAGGAGACATCAGCATTTGTGGGTTTATTCAGGCACATTCCACTCTAATTTATAACCGAGGAACAACAAGGGCCGGAAGGTCTGTTTCCCTAGTACCAGAGTGGGGAACGTTGAAAGACTGCCGCCCTCTGGCCGTTACCTGCAAACGCAGGTTTAAGCCTGTGTTAATGGTCACCACAAAATGTCTTGAGGGAGGTAATGGCCAAATAATTTTAAAATAGGACACATACTTTAAGAAAACACTTTGAAGAACTAAGCTGTACTCACAGCCTGAAAAATGAAAAGGACCTGCCTTAAAGCTCAGTTTTAACGGATTATGAGACACATGCAAATTCAACCACAAAGACGTATCAGCTCACACCAGTCAGAATAACCGTCAGTAAAAAACTACAAAGAATAAATGCTGAAGGTGCTGTGGAGAAATGCAAACCCTCAACTTTAAGTGGGATGTAACCTGGAAAGAGCCACTCATGAGAACAGAATGGAGGTGCCTTTAAAAGGTAAACATTGAGCTACCTTATGATCCAGAGGCTTATTCCCGGACCTATAACCTAAGAGGACAGAATTGGAAAGAAAGAGGCAGGCAAATCTGCATTGCACAGTATTACAATAGCCAAGATACGGGAGTCACCAAAAAGTCCACCGACAGATGGGTGGACAAAGAAGAACTGCTACATGTACAGATGGATTATGAGCTAGCGATAAAATGAAACAATGCCATTTGCAGCACCATAGATGAGTCTAGAAGTAATCACGCAACTTGGAGTAAGTGACAAAGCGAAAGACATATATGCTACCATATCAGTTACAGGTGTTACCTACGAATTGATACCAACAAAGATATATCCACGCAGAAAGGCAATCACAGATTCAGTACAAAAACGTATGGTTCACCAAATGGAAAGGTGTGAGGATTGGACACATTACTATACTGGGGTTAACAGACATATAAAAACACATGTGAAATACATAATCACCAAAGACGTACGCAATACCAAGAGAAGACTACTCAACATTGTGTCCTAACCTACATGGGAAAAGGATCCGAAGAAGAATAGATATATGTATATGTATGAAAGAACCACAACTTGCACACCTAGAACAAACAAAACATTGTAATCAAATTTGCTGTGATGAAAAACTAAAAATTAAAAATACGAACAAGAAGTAATGAGACATAAATTTAAAGGCTTTCTCCTGGCACATTCCATTGTAATTTACAACCTAGAACACGACTTCCATTAAGGCTCTGTTGCCCTGGTGACCAGATTTGGTAAAGGAGAAATGCTGCCGCCTTTTGCCGTTTCCCGCAAGAGCGGCTTTTAACCCACAGCTAATGGTCACTTAACATTCACAAGGACTCAGGGCTGTAAAGACACCTGCCCTCAAAACTATGCTGAGGTAGGGAATGGATTAAAAAATTCAAAACAGGCAAATGTTTCAAGAAGACTGTATGAAGAGGTAAGTTTTACTCACTGTCTTTTTCAAAAAAGGAAAATGGATAAAAGCTCAACCTCAGGAAGTATTAGACTCATGCAATCTAATCTACAAAACGGTTTCAACTCACACCAGTCGACTGACCATCAGCCAAACGTCTACAGACAAAAAATGCTGAAGTGGTTTTACAGAACTGTGTACCCTCTAGCTGCTGGTGAGATGTAAAGTGGTTAAGAGCCAATAAGGAGAACAGAAAGGAGCTGCAATTGAAAGTAAAAATTGAGGTATCATTCAATCCAGCAGGTGCACCACTGGGCCTCTCACCTGAGAAGACCAGAATCGAGAAGACCCGGGCTGCAAAAGCTTCACTGCAGCCTTATTCACTATAGACAAGACAGTGAAGCAACCAAAATGTCCATCCACAGGTGAATGGATAAAGAAGAAGTGGTCCATGTACACAATGGAATATTAGCCATGGAAAACAGTGAAACACTGCTCTTTGAGGCGCCACAGATGAGCCTGGAGATAATCACAAAACATGAGGTCAGTCGGAAAGCAAAAGACCTATATTCTATGATATCACTTATAGGCGTTATCTAATAACTGACAAAAATGAACATATTTCCACAGAGAAAGGCACTCACAGACTTAGAAAAAAAACTATGCTTATCTAAAAGGGAAGGTGGGGGGATTGGATAAATGAAGATTAGCGTTACCATATGGATACAAACACATATTATATACATATATCAAAAAGACCCACCATATAGCAAGGGAGGTCTACGGAACACTCTGTAATAATTGACATGGGAAGAGGATCTCGAAATATATAGATATATATAATGTGTAAATGAACCAGAGTGTGTACACCTTGGACAGACAACATTCTAAACATTACCCCAATTTTAAAAATTAAAACAACAAACAAGAATTAATCAAACATAAACTTATGGGGGGTTTTCCTGGCACATTCCATTCAAATTTACAAGCTAGGAAAACCACTTCCAGAACGGCTCTGCTGCCCTAGTAACCAGATTTGATAATGGAGAAGTGCTCCTGCCTTGTGGCCGTTTAGTACAACAGCAGCTTACACCCAGTGCTAATGGTTACTAAATATTCACACACATTGCAGGCCTGTAAATGACACCTGCCTTCAAAAAAGTATCCTGGGGACGAAAATCCACCAGAATATTAAAAAGAGGGCAATCTTTCAACAAGATAATTTCAAGAGGTATATTGAACTCACACTTTTTTCTAATACCAGAATAGAAAAACGCCTGGAAAAATGATAAATTTTAGGAATTTTTAAAGACATGCAAACCCAATTTACAAAAACCTATCAGCTCACTCCAGGCAGAATGTCCATCAGCAAAAATGCTGCAAACAATACATGCTGAAGGGATTGTGGAGAAATGTGTACCCTCAGCTGTAAGGGGGACGTGGGAAGAGCCACTAATGAAAACACAATGGAGGTGCTTTGAAAAGGTAAACATTGAGCTACCAGTGAATCAAGCATACCATCTGCTGGGCTTATCACCTGAGAAAATGAGATTCAAAAAGTCACAGGCTGGCAAACCTGTACGCCAGCAATATTTACCATAGTCAACACTTGGAAGCAACAAAAATGTCCATCAACAGAGGAATGCACCAAGAAGAAGTGGTCCTTGTATACAATGGAATATTACTCCAGTAAAAAAATATAAATTAACTTTAAGAAACAAACAAATGTAAGGAGACATCAGCATTTGTGGGTTTATCCGAGCACATTCCACTCTAATTTATAACCGAAGAACACCACTGGCGGGTAGGTCTGTTTCCCAAGTACCAGCGTGGGGAACATAGAAAGGCTGCCACCCTCTGGCCGTTACCTGCAAAAGCAGCTTTAAAGCCTGGGCTAATGGTCACTTCATATGAACAAGTACTGCTGGGCTATAAATGAAACCTGCTCTCAAAATGTCTTGAAGAAGGTAATGGTTAAAATATTTCAAAATGTGACACATACTTTAAGAAAACACTTTGAAGAGCTAAGCCATAATCACAGCTGGAAAAATGAAAAAGACATGCCTTAAAGTTCAATTTCAACGGATTATGAGACACATGCAAATTCAACCACAAAGAGGTATCAGCTCACACCAGTCAGAATAACCATCAGCAAAAAACCACATAGAATAAATGCTAAAGGTGCTGTGGAGAAATGCAAACCCTCAACTTTAAGTGGGACGTAATCTGGAAAGAGCCACTAAAGAGAACAGAATGGAGGTGCCTTTAAAAGGTTAACGCTGAGCTACCATATGATCCAGTACACCTATACCTGGACCTATAACCTAAGAAGACAGAATTGGAAAGACACAGGCAGGCAAATCTGCATTGCATAGTATTACAGTAGCCAAGATATGGAAGTAACCAAAAAGTCCACCGACAGATGGGTGGACAAAGAAGAACTGCTACATGTACAGATGGAATATGAGCTAGCGAAAAAATGAAACAATGCCATTTGAAGCACCATAGATGAGTCTAGAAGTAATTGCGCATCTTGGAGTAAGTGACAAAGCGAAAGACACATATCCTATCATATCACATACAGGTGTTACCTCAAAGTTGATACAAAGGAAGATATTTCCACAGAGAAAGGCAATCACAGATTCACTACTAAAACTTATGGCTCACCAAATGGAAAGGTGTGAGGATTGGATACATCACCATATTGAGGTTAACAGAGATATACAAACACACGTGAAATATATAATCACCAAAGACCTACAGAATACCAAGAGAAGACTACTGAACATTGTGTCATCACCTACATGGGAAAAGATTCCGAAGAAGAATAGATATATGTATATGTGTGAAAGAACCACATCTTGCACACCTAGAAGAAACAAACCATTGTAATCAAATTTGCTGTGATAAAAAATAAAAATTATGTTAAAAATACGCACAAGAAGTAATGACACATAAACTTCAAGGGCTTTTTCCTGGCACATTCCATTCTAATTTACAACCTAGCACACCACTTCCAATAAGGCTCTGTTGCCCTAGTAATCAGATTTGGTAAAGGAGAAATGCTGCCGCCTTGTGGCCGTTTCCCGCAAGAACAGCTTTAAACCCACAGCTAATGGTCACTTAAAATTCACAAGGACTCAGGGCTGTAAAGGACACCTGCCGTCAAAACTTGTGCTCGGGTAAGGAATGGACAAAAATTTCAAAACAGGCAAATGTTTCAAGAAGGTAGTATGAAGAGGTAAGTATTCCTCACTCTCTTTAAAAAAAAAAAACAGGAAAATGGATAAAAGCTCAACCTAAGGAATTATTAGACTCAGGCAATCTATTCAACCAAAAGGTTTCAACTCACACCTGTCGACTGACCGTCAGCAAAAAGTCTACAAACAATAAATGCTGATGGGGTTGTAGAGAACTGTGTAACCTCTAGGTGCTGGTGAGATGTAAAGTGGTTAACAGCCAATAATGAGAACAGAAAGGAACTGCGTTTAAAAGTAAAAATTGAGGTACCATTCAATCCAGCAGGCACACCACTGGGCCTCTCACCTGAGAAGACCAGAATCGAAAAGACACACGCTGCAAAAGCTGCACTGCAGCCTTATTCAAAAGAGCCAAGATGGGAAGCAACCAAAATGTCCATCAACGGGTGAGTGGATAAAGAAGAAGGGGTACATGTACACAATGAAATATTAGCCAAGGAAAACAATGAAACACTGCTCTTTGAGGCACCAGAGATGAGCCTGGAGATAATCACAAAACATGAGGTAAGTCGGAAAGCAAAAGACCTCTATCCTATGATATTCCTTATAGGCGTTACCTAATAACTGACACAAATGAACATATTTCCACAGAGAAAGACACTCACAGACTTAGAAAACCAACTGTGCTCATCTAAAAGGAAAGGTGGGGGGAATGGATAAATGAGAGAAGTGTTACTCTACATATCCAAATACATATTATATACATATTTCAAAGAGACCGACCATATAGCAAGGGAGGTCTACAGAACACTCTGTAATATTTTATATGGGAAGAGGATCTGTGGAAAAGACATATATAATGTACAAATGAAGCAGATTGTGTACCCCTAAGACAAACAATATTCTAATCTTTACCCCGATTAAAACAATTAACAAAAACAAGAAGTAATGAGACATAAACTTATGGGGGTTTCTCCTGGCACATGCCATATTAATTTACAACCTAGGAACACGACTTCCAGAAAGACTCTGCTGCCCTAGTACCCAGATTTGGGAATGGAGTAATGCTGCCTTCTTGTGGTCATTTCCCACAACAGCAGCTTTAAACCCACTGCTAAAGGTCACTAAACATTCAGCAACTTGCAATTCTGTAAATGACACCTGCCCTCCAAATAAATCCTGGGATCAAAAATGGATCAACAATTTCAAAAGAGGGCAACCTTCCAAGAAGACAATTTCAAGAGGTATATTGTACTCACAGTTTTTTTCTTTTAAGAGAAAAGAAAAAGGTGTGGAAAAATGATGTATTTTAGGAATTTTGAAAGACATGCAAACCCAAATTACAAAAACCTATCAGCTCACAGCAGTCAGAATGGCCATCAGCAAAAATGGTTCAAAAAATAAATGCTGAAGGGACTGTGGAGGCATGCGTACACTCGGCTCTCAGGGGGACGTGGTAAGAGCCACTAATGAAAACACAATGGAAGTGCCTTGAAAAGGTAAACATTGAGCTACCCGTCAATCAGTCATACCCACTGCTGGGCCTATCTCCTGAGAAAATGAGAATCAAAACGTCACAGGCTGGCAATCCTGCCCTCCAGCCATATTTAGCATAGCCAACATTTGGAAGCAATGAAAATCTCCATCAACAGAGGAATGCACCAAGAAGAACTGTTCCATTTACACAATGTAATATTACTCCAATAACAAATATAAGTTAAATTTAAAAGACAAACATAAGTAAGGAGACATCAGCATTTGTGGGTTTATTCAGGCACATTCCACTCTAATTTATAACCGAGGAACAACAAGGGCCGGAAGGTCTGTTTCCCTAGTACCAGAGTGGGGAACGTTGAAAGACTGCCGCCCTCTGGCCGTTACCTGCAAACGCAGGTTTAAGCCTGTGTTAATGGTCACCACAAAATGTCTTGAGGGAGGTAATGGCCAAATAATTTTAAAATAGGACACATACTTTAAGAAAACACTTTGAAGAACTAAGCTGTACTCACAGCCTGAAAAATGAAAAGGACCTGCCTTAAAGCTCAGTTTTAACGGATTATGAGACACATGCAAATTCAACCACAAAGACGTATCAGCTCACACCAGTCAGAATAACCGTCAGTAAAAAACTACAAAGAATAAATGCTGAAGGTGCTGTGGAGAAATGCAAACCCTCAACTTTAAGTGGGATGTAACCTGGAAAGAGCCACTCATGAGAACAGAATGGAGGTGCCTTTAAAAGGTAAACATTGAGCTACCTTATGATCCAGAGGCTTATTCCCGGACCTATAACCTAAGAGGACAGAATTGGAAAGAAAGAGGCAGGCAAATCTGCATTGCACAGTATTACAATAGCCAAGATACGGGAGTCACCAAAAAGTCCACCGACAGATGGGTGGACAAAGAAGAACTGCTACATGTACAGATGGATTATGAGCTAGCGATAAAATGAAACAATGCCATTTGCAGCACCATAGATGAGTCTAGAAGTAATCACGCAACTTGGAGTAAGTGACAAAGCGAAAGACATATATGCTACCATATCAGTTACAGGTGTTACCTACGAATTGATACCAACAAAGATATATCCACGCAGAAAGGCAATCACAGATTCAGTACAAAAACGTATGGTTCACCAAATGGAAAGGTGTGAGGATTGGACACATTACTATACTGGGGTTAACAGACATATAAAAACACATGTGAAATACATAATCACCAAAGACGTACGCAATACCAAGAGAAGACTACTCAACATTGTGTCCTAACCTACATGGGAAAAGGATCCGAAGAAGAATAGATATATGTATATGTATGAAAGAACCACAACTTGCACACCTAGAACAAACAAAACATTGTAATCAAATTTGCTGTGATGAAAAACTAAAAATTAAAAATACGAACAAGAAGTAATGAGACATAAATTTAAAGGCTTTCTCCTGGCACATTCCATTGTAATTTACAACCTAGAACACGACTTCCATTAAGGCTCTGTTGCCCTGGTGACCAGATTTGGTAAAGGAGAAATGCTGCCGCCTTTTGCCGTTTCCCGCAAGAGCGGCTTTTAACCCACAGCTAATGGTCACTTAACATTCACAAGGACTCAGGGCTGTAAAGACACCTGCCCTCAAAACTGTGCTGAGGTAGGGAATGGATTAAAAAATTCAAAACAGGTAAATGTTTCAAGAAGACTGTATGAAGAGGTAAGTTTTACTCACTGTCTTTTTCAAGAAAGGAAAATGGATAAAAGCTCAACCTCAGGAAGTATTAGACTCATGCAATCTAATCTACAAAACGGTTTCAACTCACACCAGTCGACTGACCATCAGCAAAAAGTCTACAGACAATAAATGCTGAAGGGGTTTTACAGAACTGTGTACCCTCTAGCTGATGGTGAGATGTAAAGTGGTTAAGAGCCAATAATGAGAACAGAAAGGAGCTGTGTTTGAAAGTAAAAATTGAGGTATCATTCAATCCAGCAGGTGCACCACTGGGCCTCTCACCTGAGAAGACCAGAATCGAGAAGACCCGGGCTGCAAAAGCTTCACTGCAGCCTTATTCACTATAGACAAGACAGTGAAGCAACCAAAATGTCCATCCACAGGTGAATGGATAAAGAAGAAGTGGTCCATGTACACAATGGAATATTAGCCATGGAAAACAGTGAAACACTGCTCTTTGAGGCGCCACAGATGAGCCTGGAGATAATCACAAAACATGAGGTCAGTCGGAAAGCAAAAGACCTATATTCTATGATATCACTTATAGGCGTTATCTAATAACTGACACAAATGAACATATTTCCACAGAGAAAGGCACTCACAGACTTAGAAAAAAAACTATGCTTATCTAAAAGGGAAGGTGGGGGGATTGGATAAATGAAGATTAGCGTTACCATATGGATACAAACACATATTATATACATATATCAAAAAGACCCACCATATAGCAAGGGAGGTCTACGGAACACTCTGTAATAATTGACAAGGGAAGAGGATCTCGAAATATATAGATATATATAATGTGTAAATGAACCAGAGTGTGTACACCTTGGACAGACAACATTCTAAACATTACCCCAATTTTAAAAATTAAAACAACAAACAAGAATTAATCAAACATAAACTTATGGGGGGGTTTCCTGGCACATTCCATTCAAATTTACAAGCTAGGAAAACCACTTCCAGAACGGCTCTGCTGCCCTAGTAACCAGATTTGATAATGGAGAAGTGCTCCTGTCTTGTGGCCGTTTAGTACAACAGCAGCTTACACCCAGTGCTAATGGTTACTAAATATTCACACACATTGCAGGCCTGTAAATGACACCTGCCTTCAAAAAAATATCCTGGGGACGAAAATCCACCAGAATATTAAAAAGAGGGCAATCTTTCAACAAGATAATTTCAAGAGGTATATTGAACTCACACTTTTTTCTAATACCAGAAGAGAAAAACGCCTGGAAAAATGATAAATTTTAGGAATTTTTAAAGACATGCAAACCCAATTTACAAAAACCTATCAGCTCACTCCAGGCAGAATGTCCATCAGCAAAAATGCTGCAAACAATACATGCTGAAGGGATTGTGGAGAAATGTGTACCCTCAGCTGTAAGGGGGACGTGGGAAGAGCCACTAATGAAAACACAATGGAGGTGCTTTGAAAAGGTAAACATTGAGCTACCAGTGAATCAAGCATACCATCTGCTGGGCTTATCACCTGAGAAAATGAGATTCAAAAAGTCACAGGCTGGCAAACCTGTACGCCAGCAATGTTTACCATAGTCAACACTTGGAAGCAACAAAAATGTCCATCAACAGAGGAATGCACCAAGAAGAAGTGGTCCTTGTATACAATGGAATATTACTCCAGTAAAAAATATAAATTAACTTTAAAAAACAAACAAATGTAAGGAGACATCAGCATTTGTGGGTTTATCCGAGCACATTCCACTCTAATTTATAACCGAAGAACACCACTGGCGGGTAGGTCTGTTTCCCAAGTACCAGCGTGGGGAACATAGAAAGGCTGCCACCCTCTGGCCGTTACCTGCAAAAGCAGCTTTAAAGCCTGGGCTAATGGTCACTTCATATGAACAAGTACTGCTGGGCTATAAATGAAACCTGCTCTCAAAATGTCTTGAAGAAGGTAATGGTTAAAATATTTCAAAATGTGACACATACTTTAAGAAAACACTTTGAAGAGCTAAGCCATAATCACAGCTGGAAAAATGAAAAAGACATGCCTTAAAGTTCAATTTCAACGGATTATGAGACACATGCAAATTCAACCACAAAGAGGTATCAGCTCACACCAGTCAGAATAACCATCAGCAAAAAACCACATAGAATAAATGCTAAAGGTGCTGTGGAGAAATGCAAACCCTCAACTTTAAGTGGGACGTAATCTGGAAAGAGCCACTAAAGAGAACAGAATGGAGGTGCCTTTAAAAGGTTAACGCTGAGCTACCATATGATCCAGTACACCTATACCTGGACCTATAACCTAAGAAGACAGAATTGGAAAGACACAGGCAGGCAAATCTGCATTGCATAGTATTACAGTAGCCAAGATATGGAAGTAACCAAAAAGTCCACCGACAGATGGGTGGACAAAGAAGAACTGCTACATGTACAGATGGAATATGAGCTAGCGAAAAAATGAAACAATGCCATTTGAAGCACCATAGATGAGTCTAGAAGTAATTACGCATCTTGGAGTAAGTGACAAAGCGAAAGACACATATCCTATCATATCACATACAGGTGTTACCTCAAAGTTGATACAAAGGAAGATATTTCCACAGAGAAAGGCAATCACAGATTCACTACTAAAACTTATGGCTCACCAAATGGAAAGGTGTGAGGATTGGATACATCACCATATTGAGGTTAACAGAGATATACAAACACACGTGAAATATATAATCACCAAAGACCTACAGAATACCAAGAGAAGACTACTGAACATTGTGTCATCACCTACATGGGAAAAGATTCCGAAGAAGAATAGATATATGTATATGTGTGAAAGAACCACATCTTGCACACCTAGAAGAAACAAACCATTGTAATCAAATTTGCTGTGATAAAAAATAAAAATTATGTTAAAAATACGCACAAGAAGTAATGACACATAAACTTCAAGGGCTTTTTCCTGGCACATTCCATTCTAATTTACAACCTAGCACACCACTTCCAATAAGGCTCTGTTGCCCTAGTAATCAGATTTGGTAAAGGAGAAATGCTGCCGCCTTGTGGCCGTTTCCCGCAAGAACAGCTTTAAACCCACAGCTAATGGTCACTTAAAATTCACAAGGACTCAGGGCTGTAAAGGACACCTGCCGTCAAAACTTGTGCTCGGGTAAGGAATGGACAAAAATTTCAAAACAGGCAAATGTTTCAAGAAGGTAGTATGAAGAGGTAAGTATTCCTCACTCTCTTTAAAAAAAAAAAACAGGAAAATGGATAAAAGCTCAACCTAAGGAATTATTAGACTCAGGCAATCTATTCAACCAAAAGGTTTCAACTCACACCTGTCGACTGACCGTCAGCAAAAAGTCTACAAACAATAAATGCTGATGGGGTTGTAGAGAACTGTGTAACCTCTAGGTGCTGGTGAGATGTAAAGTGGTTAACAGCCAATAATGAGAACAGAAAGGAACTGCGTTTAAAAGTAAAAATTGAGGTACCATTCAATCCAGCAGGCACACCACTGGGCCTCTCACCTGAGAAGACCAGAATCGAAAAGACACACGCTGCAAAAGCTGCACTGCAGCCTTATTCAAAAGAGCCAAGATGGGAAGCAACCAAAATGTCCATCAACGGGTGAGTGGATAAAGAAGAAGGGGTCCATGTACACAATGAAATATTAGCCAAGGAAAACAATGAAACACTGCTCTTTGAGGCACCAGAGATGAGCCTGGAGATAATCACAAAACATGAGGTAAGTCGGAAAGCAAAAGACCTCTATCCTATGATATTCCTTATAGGCGTTACCTAATAACTGACACAAATGAACATATTTCCACAGAGAAAGACACTCACAGACTTAGAAAACCAACTGTGCTCATCTAAAAGGAAAGGTGGGGGGAATGGATAAATGAGAGAAGTGTTACTCTACATATCCAAATACATATTATATACATATTTCAAAGAGACCGACCATATAGCAAGGGAGGTCTACAGAACACTCTGTAATATTTTATATGGGAAGAGGATCTGTGGAAAAGACATATATAATGTACAAATGAAGCAGATTGTGTACCCCTAAGACAAACAATATTCTAATCTTTACCCCGATTAAAACAATTAACAAAAACAAGAAGTAATGAGACATAAACTTATGGGGGTTTCTCCTGGCACATGCCATATTAATTTACAACCTAGGAACACGACTTCCAGAAAGACTCTGCTGCCCTAGTACCCAGATTTGGGAATGGAGTAATGCTGCCTTCTTGTGGTCATTTCCCACAACAGCAGCTTTAAACCCACTGCTAAAGGTCACTAAACATTCAGCAACTTGCAATTCTGTAAATGACACCTGCCCTCCAAATAAATCCTGGGATCAAAAATGGATCAACAATTTCAAAAGAGGGCAACCTTCCAAGAAGACAATTTCAAGAGGTATATTGTACTCACAGTTTTTTTCTTTTAAGAGAAAAGAAAAAGGTGTGGAAAAATGATGTATTTTAGGAATTTTGAAAGACATGCAAACCCAAATTACAAAAACCTATCAGCTCACAGCAGTCAGAATGGCCATCAGCAAAAATGGTTCAAAAAATAAATGCTGAAGGGACTGTGGAGGCATGCGTACACTCGGCTCTCAGGGGGACGTGGTAAGAGCCACTAATGAAAACACAATGGAAGTGCCTTGAAAAGGTAAACATTGAGCTACCCGTCAATCAGTCATACCCACTGCTGGGCCTATCTCCTGAGAAAATGAGAATCAAAACGTCACAGGCTGGCAATCCTGCCCTCCAGCCATATTTAGCATAGCCAACATTTGGAAGCAATGAAAATCTCCATCAACAGAGGAATGCACCAAGAAGAACTGTTCCATTTACACAATGTAATATTACTCCAATAACAAATATAAGTTAAATTTAAAAGACAAACATAAGTAAGGAGACATCAGCATTTGTGGGTTTATTCAGGCACATTCCACTCTAATTTATAACCGAGGAACAACAAGGGCCGGAAGGTCTGTTTCCCTAGTACCAGAGTGGGGAACGTTGAAAGACTGCCGCCCTCTGGCCGTTACCTGCAAACGCAGGTTTAAGCCTGTGTTAATGGTCACCACAAAATGTCTTGAGGGAGGTAATGGCCAAATAATTTTAAAATAGGACACATACTTTAAGAAAACACTTTGAAGAACTAAGCTGTACTCACAGCCTGAAAAATGAAAAGGACCTGCCTTAAAGCTCAGTTTTAACGGATTATGAGACACATGCAAATTCAACCACAAAGACGTATCAGCTCACACCAGTCAGAATAACCGTCAGTAAAAAACTACAAAGAATAAATGCTGAAGGTGCTGTGGAGAAATGCAAACCCTCAACTTTAAGTGGGATGTAACCTGGAAAGAGCCACTCATGAGAACAGAATGGAGGTGCCTTTAAAAGGTAAACATTGAGCTACCTTATGATCCAGAGGCTTATTCCCGGACCTATAACCTAAGAGGACAGAATTGGAAAGAAAGAGGCAGGCAAATCTGCATTGCACAGTATTACAATAGCCAAGATACGGGAGTCACCAAAAAGTCCACCGACAGATGGGTGGACAAAGAAGAACTGCTACATGTACAGATGGATTATGAGCTAGCGATAAAATGAAACAATGCCATTTGCAGCACCATAGATGAGTCTAGAAGTAATCACGCAACTTGGAGTAAGTGACAAAGCGAAAGACATATATGCTACCATATCAGTTACAGGTGTTACCTACGAATTGATACCAACAAAGATATATCCACGCAGAAAGGCAATCACAGATTCAGTACAAAAACGTATGGTTCACCAAATGGAAAGGTGTGAGGATTGGACACATTACTATACTGGGGTTAACAGACATATAAAAACACATGTGAAATACATAATCACCAAAGACGTACGCAATACCAAGAGAAGACTACTCAACATTGTGTCCTAACCTACATGGGAAAAGGATCCGAAGAAGAATAGATATATGTATATGTATGAAAGAACCACAACTTGCACACCTAGAACAAACAAAACATTGTAATCAAATTTGCTGTGATGAAAAACTAAAAATTAAAAATACGAACAAGAAGTAATGAGACATAAATTTAAAGGCTTTCTCCTGGCACATTCCATTGTAATTTACAACCTAGAACACGACTTCCATTAAGGCTCTGTTGCCCTGGTGACCAGATTTGGTAAAGGAGAAATGCTGCCGCCTTTTGCCGTTTCCCGCAAGAGCGGCTTTTAACCCACAGCTAATGGTCACTTAACATTCACAAGGACTCAGGGCTGTAAAGACACCTGCCCTCAAAACTGTGCTGAGGTAGGGAATGGATTAAAAAATTCAAAACAGGCAAATGTTTCAAGAAGACTGTATGAAGAGGTAAGTTTTACTCACTGTCTTTTTCAAGAAAGGAAAATGGATAAAAGCTCAACCTCAGGAAGTATTAGACTCATGCAATCTAATCTACAAAACGGTTTCAACTCACACCAGTCGACTGACCATCAGCAAAAAGTCTACAGACAATAAATGCTGAAGGGGTTTTACAGAACTGTGTACCCTCTAGCTGATGGTGAGATGTAAAGTGGTTAAGAGCCAATAATGAGAACAGAAAGGAGCTGTGTTTGAAAGTAAAAATTGAGGTATCATTCAATCCAGCAGGTGCACCACTGGGCCTCTCACCTGAGAAGACCAGAATCGAGAAGACCCGGGCTGCAAAAGCTTCACTGCAGCCTTATTCACTATAGACAAGACAGTGAAGCAACCAAAATGTCCATCCACAGGTGAATGGATAAAGAAGAAGTGGTCCATGTACACAATGGAATATTAGCCATGGAAAACAGTGAAACACTGCTCTTTGAGGCGCCACAGATGAGCCTGGAGATAATCACAAAACATGAGGTCAGTCGGAAAGCAAAAGACCTATATTCTATGATATCACTTATAGGCGTTATCTAATAACTGACAAAAATGAACATATTTCCACAGAGAAAGGCACTCACAGACTTAGAAAAAAAACTATGCTTATCTAAAAGGGAAGGTGGGGGGATTGGATAAATGAAGATTAGCGTTACCATATGGATACAAACACATATTATATACATATATCAAAAAGACCCACCATATAGCAAGGGAGGTCTACGGAACACTCTGTAATAATTGACATGGGAAGAGGATCTCGAAATATATAGATATATATAATGTGTAAATGAACCAGAGTGTGTACACCTTGGACAGACAACATTCTAAACATTACCCCAATTTTAAAAATTAAAACAACAAACAAGAATTAATCAAACATAAACTTATGGGGGGTTTTCCTGGCACATTCCATTCAAATTTACAAGCTAGGAAAACCACTTCCAGAACGGCTCTGCTGCCCTAGTAACCAGATTTGATAATGGAGAAGTGCTCCTGCCTTGTGGCCGTTTAGTACAACAGCAGCTTACACCCAGTGCTAATGGTTACTAAATATTCACACACATTGCAGGCCTGTAAATGACACCTGCCTTCAAAAAAATATCCTGGGGACGAAAATCCACCAGAATATTAAAAAGAGGGCAATCTTTCAACAAGATAATTTCAAGAGGTATATTGAACTCACACTTTTTTCTAATACCAGAAGAGAAAAACGCCTGGAAAAATGATAAATTTTAGGAATTTTTAAAGACATGCAAACCCAATTTACAAAAACCTATCAGCTCACTCCAGGCAGAATGTCCATCAGCAAAAATGCTGCAAACAATACATGCTGAAGGGATTGTGGAGAAATGTGTACCCTCAGCTGTAAGGGGGACGTGGGAAGAGCCACTAATGAAAACACAATGGAGGTGCTTTGAAAAGGTAAACATTGAGCTACCAGTGAATCAAGCATACCATCTGCTGGGCTTATCACCTGAGAAAATGAGATTCAAAAAGTCACAGGCTGGCAAACCTGTACGCCAGCAATGTTTACCATAGTCAACACTTGGAAGCAACAAAAATGTCCATCAACAGAGGAATGCACCAAGAAGAAGTGGTCCTTGTATACAATGGAATATTACTCCAGTAAAAAATATAAATTAACTTTAAAAAACAAACAAATGTAAGGAGACATCAGCATTTGTGGGTTTATCCGAGCACATTCCACTCTAATTTATAACCGAAGAACACCACTGGCGGGTAGGTCTGTTTCCCAAGTACCAGCGTGGGGAACATAGAAAGGCTGCCACCCTCTGGCCGTTACCTGCAATAGCAGCTTTAAAGCCTGGGCTAATGGTCACTTCATATGAACAAGTACTGCTGGGCTATAAATGAAACCTGCTCTCAAAATGTCTTGAAGAAGGTAATGGTTAAAATATTTCAAAATGTGACACATACTTTAAGAAAACACTTTGAAGAGCTAAGCCATAATCACAGCTGGAAAAATGAAAAGGACATGCCTTAAAGTTCAATTTCAACGGATTATGAGACACATGCAAATTCAACCACAAAGAGGTATCAGCTCACACCAGTCAGAATAACCATCAGCAAAAAACCACATAGAATAAATGCTAAAGGTGCTGTGGAGAAATGCAAACCCTCAACTTTAAGTGGGACGTAATCTGGAAAGAGCCACTAAAGAGAACAGAATGGAGGTGCCTTTAAAAGGTTAACGCTGAGCTACCATATGATCCAGTACACCTATACCTGGACCTATAACCTAAGAAGACAGAATTGGAAAGACACAGGCAGGCAAATCTGCATTGCATAGTATTACAGTAGCCAAGATATGGAAGTAACCAAAAAGTCCACCGACAGATGGGTGGACAAAGAAGAACTGCTACATGTACAGATGGAATATGAGCTAGCGAAAAAATGAAACAATGCCATTTGAAGCACCATAGATGAGTCTAGAAGTAATTACGCATCTTGGAGTAAGTGACAAAGCGAAAGACACATATCCTATCATATCACATACAGGTGTTACCTCAAAGTTGATACAAAGGAAGATATTTCCACAGAGAAAGGCAATCACAGATTCACTACTAAAACTTATGGCTCACCAAATGGAAAGGTGTGAGGATTGGATACATCACCATATTGAGGTTAACAGAGATATACAAACACACGTGAAATATATAATCACCAAAGACCTACAGAATACCAAGAGAAGACTACTGAACATTGTGTCATCACCTACATGGGAAAAGATTCCGAAGAAGAATAGATATATGTATATGTGTGAAAGAACCACATCTTGCACACCTAGAAGAAACAAACCATTGTAATCAAATTTGCTGTGATAAAAAATAAAAATTATGTTAAAAATACGCACAAGAAGTAATGACACATAAACTTCAAGGGCTTTTTCCTGGCACATTCCATTCTAATTTACAACCTAGCACACCACTTCCAATAAGGCTCTGTTGCCCTAGTAATCAGATTTGGTAAAGGAGAAATGCTGCCGCCTTGTGGCCGTTTCCCGCAAGAACAGCTTTAAACCCACAGCTAATGGTCACTTAAAATTCACAAGGACTCAGGGCTGTAAAGGACACCTGCCGTCAAAACTTGTGCTCGGGTAAGGAATGGACAAAAAAATTCAAAACAGGCAAATGTTTCAAGAAGGTAGTATGAAGAGGTAAGTATTCCTCACTCTCTTTAAAAAAAAACAGGAAAATGGATAAAAGCTCAACCTAAGGAATTATTAGACTCAGGCAATCTATTCAACCAAAAGGTTTCAACTCACACCTGTCGACTGACCGTCAGCAAAAAGTCTACAAACAATAAATGCTGATGGGGTTGTAGAGAACTGTGTAACCTCTAGGTGCTGGTGAGATGTAAAGTGGTTAACAGCCAATAATGAGAACAGAAAGGAACTGCGTTTAAAAGTAAAAATTGAGGTACCATTCAATCCAGCAGGCACACCACTGGGCCTCTCACCTGAGAAGACCAGAATCGAAAAGACACACGCTGCAAAAGCTGCACTGCAGCCTTATTCAAAAGAGCCAAGATGGGAAGCAACCAAAATGTCCATCAACGGGTGAATGGATAAAGAAGAAGGGGTCCATGTACACAATGAAATATTAGCCAAGGAAAACAATGAAACACTGCTCTTTGAGGCACCAGAGATGAGCCTGGAGATAATCACAAAACATGAGATAAGTCGGAAAGCAAAAGACCTCTATCCTATGATATTCCTTATAGGCGTTACCTAATAACTGACACAAATGAACATATTTCCACAGAGAAAGACACTCACAGACTTAGAAAACCAACTGTGCTCATCTAAAAGGAAAGGTGGGGGGAATGGATAAATGAGAGAAGTGTTACTCTACATATCCAAATACATATTATATACATATTTCAAAGAGACCGACCATATAGCAAGGGAGGTCTACAGAACACTCTGTAATATTTTATATGGGAAGAGGATCTGTGGAAAAGACATATATAATGTACAAATGAAGCAGATTGTGTACCCCTAAGACAAACAATATTCTAATCTTTACCCCGATTAAAACAATTAACAAAAACAAGAAGTAATGAGACATAAACTTATGGGGGTTTCTCCTGGCACATGCCATATTAATTTACAACCTAGGAACACGACTTCCAGAAAGACTCTGCTGCCCTAGTACCCAGATTTGGGAATGGAGTAATGCTGCCTTCTTGTGGTCATTTCCCACAACAGCAGCTTTAAACCCACTGCTAAAGGTCACTAAACATTCAGCAACTTGCAATTCTGTAAATGACACCTGCCCTCCAAATAAATCCTGGGATCAAAAATGGATCAACAATTTCAAAAGAGGGCAACCTTCCAAGAAGACAATTTCAAGAGGTATATTGTACTCACAGTTTTTTCTTTTAAGAGAAAAGAAAAAGGTGTGGAAAAATGATGTATTTTTGGAATTTTGAAAGACATGCAAACCCAAATTACAAAAACCTATCAGCTCACAGCAGTCAGAATGGCCATCAGCAAAAATGGTTCAAAAAATAAATGCTGAAGGGACTGTGGAGGCATGCGTACACTCGGCTCTCAGGGGGACGTGGTAAGAGCCACTAATGAAAACACAATGGAAGTGCCTTGAAAAGGTAAACATTGAGCTACCCGTCAATCAGTCATACCCACTGCTGGGCCTATCTCCTGAGAAAATGAGAATCAAAACGTCACAGGCTGGCAATCCTGCCCTCCAGCCATATTTAGCATAGCCAACATTTGGAAGCAATGAAAATCTCCATCAACAGAGGAATGCACCAAGAAGAACTGTTCCATTTACACAATGTAATATTACTCCAATAACAAATATAAGTTAAATTTAAAAGACAAACATAAGTAAGGAGACATCAGCATTTGTGGGTTTATTCAGGCACATTCCACTCTAATTTATAACCGAGGAACAACAAGGGCCGGAAGGTCTGTTTCCCTAGTACCAGAGTGGGGAACGTTGAAAGACTGCCGCCCTCTGGCCGTTACCTGCAAACGCAGGTTTAAGCCTGTGTTAATGGTCACCACAAAATGTCTTGAGGGAGGTAATGGCCAAATAATTTTAAAATAGGACACATACTTTAAGAAAACACTTTGAAGAACTAAGCTGTACTCACAGCCTGAAAAATGAAAAGGACCTGCCTTAAAGCTCAGTTTTAACGGATTATGAGACACATGCAAATTCAACCACAAAGACGTATCAGCTCACACCAGTCAGAATAACCGTCAGTAAAAAACTACAAAGAATAAATGCTGAAGGTGCTGTGGAGAAATGCAAACCCTCAACTTTAAGTGGGATGTAACCTGGAAAGAGCCACTCATGAGAACAGAATGGAGGTGCCTTTAAAAGGTAAACATTGAGCTACCTTATGATCCAGAGGCTTATTCCCGGACCTATAACCTAAGAGGACAGAATTGGAAAGAAAGAGGCAGGCAAATCTGCATTGCACAGTATTACAATAGCCAAGATACGGGAGTCACCAAAAAGTCCACCGACAGATGGGTGGACAAAGAAGAACTGCTACATGTACAGATGGATTATGAGCTAGCGATAAAATGAAACAATGCCATTTGCAGCACCATAGATGAGTCTAGAAGTAATCACGCAACTTGGAGTAAGTGACAAAGCGAAAGACATATATGCTACCATATCAGTTACAGGTGTTACCTACGAATTGATACCAACAAAGATATATCCACGCAGAAAGGCAATCACAGATTCAGTACAAAAACGTATGGTTCACCAAATGGAAAGGTGTGAGGATTGGACACATTACTATACTGGGGTTAACAGACATATAAAAACACATGTGAAATACATAATCACCAAAGACGTACGCAATACCAAGAGAAGACTACTCAACATTGTGTCCTAACCTACATGGGAAAAGGATCCGAAGAAGAATAGATATATGTATATGTATGAAAGAACCACAACTTGCACACCTAGAACAAACAAAACATTGTAATCAAATTTGCTGTGATGAAAAACTAAAAATTAAAAATACGAACAAGAAGTAATGAGACATAAATTTAAAGGCTTTCTCCTGGCACATTCCATTGTAATTTACAACCTAGAACACGACTTCCATTAAGGCTCTGTTGCCCTGGTGACCAGATTTGGTAAAGGAGAAATGCTGCCGCCTTTTGCCGTTTCCCGCAAGAGCGGCTTTTAACCCACAGCTAATGGTCACTTAACATTCACAAGTACTCAGGGCTGTAAAGACACCTGCCCTCAAAACTATGCTGAGGTAGGGAATGGATTAAAAAATTCAAAACAGGCAAATGTTTCAAGAAGACTGTATGAAGAGGTAAGTTTTACTCACTGTCTTTTTCAAAAAAGGAAAATGGATAAAAGCTCAACCTCAGGAAGTATTAGACTCATGCAATCTAATCTACAAAACGGTTTCAACTCACACCAGTCGACTGACCATCAGCCAAACGTCTACAGACAAAAAATGCTGAAGTGGTTTTACAGAACTGTGTACCCTCTAGCTGCTGGTGAGATGTAAAGTGGTTAAGAGCCAATAAGGAGAACAGAAAGGAGCTGCAATTGAAAGTAAAAATTGAGGTATCATTCAATCCAGCAGGTGCACCACTGGGCCTCTCACCTGAGAAGACCAGAATCGAGAAGACACGGGCTGCAAAAGCTTCACTGCAGCCTTATTCACTATAGACAAGACAGTGAAGCAACCAAAATGTCCATCCACAGGTGAATGGATAAAGAAGAAGTGGTCCATGTACACAATGGAATATTAGCCATGGAAAACAGTGAAACACTGCTCTTTGAGGCGCCACAGATGAGCCTGGAGATAATCACAAAACATGAGGTCAGTCGGAAAGCAAAAGACCTATATTCTATGATATCACTTATAGGCGTTATCTAATAACTGACAAAAATGAACATATTTCCACAGAGAAAGGCACTCACAGACTTAGAAAAAAAACTATGCTTATCTAAAAGGGAAGGTGGGGGGATTGGATAAATGAAGATTAGCGTTACCATATGGATACAAACACATATTATATACATATATCAAAAAGACCCACCATATAGCAAGGGAGGTCTACGGAACACTCTGTAATAATTGACATGGGAAGAGGATCTCGAAATATATAGATATATATAATGTGTAAATGAACCAGAGTGTGTACACCTTGGACAGACAACATTCTAAACATTACCCCAATTTTAAAAATTAAAACAACAAACAAGAATTAATCAAACATAAACTTATGGGGGGTTTTCCTGGCACATTCCATTCAAATTTACAAGCTAGGAAAACCACTTCCAGAACGGCTCTGCTGCCCTAGTAACCAGATTTGATAATGGAGAAGTGCTCCTGCCTTGTGGCCGTTTAGTACAACAGCAGCTTACACCCAGTGCTAATGGTTACTAAATATTCACACACATTGCAGGCCTGTAAATGACACCTGCCTTCAAAAAAGTATCCTGGGGACGAAAATCCACCAGAATATTAAAAAGAGGGCAATCTTTCAACAAGATAATTTCAAGAGGTATATTGAACTCACACTTTTTTCTAATACCAGAATAGAAAAACGCCTGGAAAAATGATAAATTTTAGGAATTTTTAAAGACATGCAAACCCAATTTACAAAAACCTATCAGCTCACTCCAGGCAGAATGTCCATCAGCAAAAATGCTGCAAACAATACATGCTGAAGGGATTGTGGAGAAATGTGTACCCTCAGCTGTAAGGGGGACGTGGGAAGAGCCACTAATGAAAACACAATGGAGGTGCTTTGAAAAGGTAAACATTGAGCTACCAGTGAATCAAGCATACCATCTGCTGGGCTTATCACCTGAGAAAATGAGATTCAAAAAGTCACAGGCTGGCAAACCTGTACGCCAGCAATATTTACCATAGTCAACACTTGGAAGCAACAAAAATGTCCATCAACAGAGGAATGCACCAAGAAGAAGTGGTCCTTGTATACAATGGAATATTACTCCAGTAAAAAAATATAAATTAACTTTAAGAAACAAACAAATGTAAGGAGACATCAGCATTTGTGGGTTTATCCGAGCACATTCCACTCTAATTTATAACCGAAGAACACCACTGGCGGGTAGGTCTGTTTCCCAAGTACCAGCGTGGGGAACATAGAAAGGCTGCCACCCTCTGGCCGTTACCTGCAAAAGCAGCTTTAAAGCCTGGGCTAATGGTCACTTCATATGAACAAGTACTGCTGGGCTATAAATGAAACCTGCTCTCAAAATGTCTTGAAGAAGGTAATGGTTAAAATATTTCAAAATGTGACACATACTTTAAGAAAACACTTTGAAGAGCTAAGCCATAATCACAGCTGGAAAAATGAAAAAGACATGCCTTAAAGTTCAATTTCAACGGATTATGAGACACATGCAAATTCAACCACAAAGAGGTATCAGCTCACACCAGTCAGAATAACCATCAGCAAAAAACCACATAGAATAAATGCTAAAGGTGCTGTGGAGAAATGCAAACCCTCAACTTTAAGTGGGACGTAATCTGGAAAGAGCCACTAAAGAGAACAGAATGGAGGTGCCTTTAAAAGGTTAACGCTGAGCTACCATATGATCCAGTACACCTATACCTGGACCTATAACCTAAGAAGACAGAATTGGAAAGACACAGGCAGGCAAATCTGCATTGCATAGTATTACAGTAGCCAAGATATGGAAGTAACCAAAAAGTCCACCGACAGATGGGTGGACAAAGAAGAACTGCTACATGTACAGATGGAATATGAGCTAGCGAAAAAATGAAACAATGCCATTTGAAGCACCATAGATGAGTCTAGAAGTAATTACGCATCTTGGAGTAAGTGACAAAGCGAAAGACACATATCCTATCATATCACATACAGGTGTTACCTCAAAGTTGATACAAAGGAAGATATTTCCACAGAGAAAGGCAATCACAGATTCACTACTAAAACTTATGGCTCACCAAATGGAAAGGTGTGAGGATTGGATACATCACCATATTGAGGTTAACAGAGATATACAAACACACGTGAAATATATAATCACCAAAGACCTACAGAATACCAAGAGAAGACTACTGAACATTGTGTCATCACCTACATGGGAAAAGATTCCGAAGAAGAATAGATATATGTATATGTGTGAAAGAACCACATCTTGCACACCTAGAAGAAACAAACCATTGTAATCAAATTTGCTGTGATAAAAAATAAAAATTATGTTAAAAATACGCACAAGAAGTAATGACACATAAACTTCAAGGGCTTTTTCCTGGCACATTCCATTCTAATTTACAACCTAGCACACCACTTCCAATAAGGCTCTGTTGCCCTAGTAATCAGATTTGGTAAAGGAGAAATGCTGCCGCCTTGTGGCCGTTTCCCGCAAGAACAGCTTTAAACCCACAGCTAATGGTCACTTAAAATTCACAAGGACTCAGGGCTGTAAAGGACACCTGCCGTCAAAACTTGTGCTCGGGTAAGGAATGGACAAAAATTTCAAAACAGGCAAATGTTTCAAGAAGGTAGTATGAAGAGGTAAGTATTCCTCACTCTCTTTAAAAAAAAAAAACAGGAAAATGGATAAAAGCTCAACCTAAGGAATTATTAGACTCAGGCAATCTATTCAACCAAAAGGTTTCAACTCACACCTGTCGACTGACCGTCAGCAAAAAGTCTACAAACAATAAATGCTGATGGGGTTGTAGAGAACTGTGTAACCTCTAGGTGCTGGTGAGATGTAAAGTGGTTAACAGCCAATAATGAGAACAGAAAGGAACTGCGTTTAAAAGTAAAAATTGAGGTACCATTCAATCCAGCAGGCACACCACTGGGCCTCTCACCTGAGAAGACCAGAATCGAAAAGACACACGCTGCAAAAGCTGCACTGCAGCCTTATTCAAAAGAGCCAAGATGGGAAGCAACCAAAATGTCCATCAACGGGTGAGTGGATAAAGAAGAAGGGGTACATGTACACAATGAAATATTAGCCAAGGAAAACAATGAAACACTGCTCTTTGAGGCACCAGAGATGAGCCTGGAGATAATCACAAAACATGAGGTAAGTCGGAAAGCAAAAGACCTCTATCCTATGATATTCCTTATAGGCGTTACCTAATAACTGACACAAATGAACATATTTCCACAGAGAAAGACACTCACAGACTTAGAAAACCAACTGTGCTCATCTAAAAGGAAAGGTGGGGGGAATGGATAAATGAGAGAAGTGTTACTCTACATATCCAAATACATATTATATACATATTTCAAAGAGACCGACCATATAGCAAGGGAGGTCTACAGAACACTCTGTAATATTTTATATGGGAAGAGGATCTGTGGAAAAGACATATATAATGTACAAATGAAGCAGATTGTGTACCCCTAAGACAAACAATATTCTAATCTTTACCCCGATTAAAACAATTAACAAAAACAAGAAGTAATGAGACATAAACTTATGGGGGTTTCTCCTGGCACATGCCATATTAATTTACAACCTAGGAACACGACTTCCAGAAAGACTCTGCTGCCCTAGTACCCAGATTTGGGAATGGAGTAATGCTGCCTTCTTGTGGTCATTTCCCACAACAGCAGCTTTAAACCCACTGCTAAAGGTCACTAAACATTCAGCAACTTGCAATTCTGTAAATGACACCTGCCCTCCAAATAAATCCTGGGATCAAAAATGGATCAACAATTTCAAAAGAGGGCAACCTTCCAAGAAGACAATTTCAAGAGGTATATTGTACTCACAGTTTTTTTCTTTTAAGAGAAAAGAAAAAGGTGTGGAAAAATGATGTATTTTAGGAATTTTGAAAGACATGCAAACCCAAATTACAAAAACCTATCAGCTCACAGCAGTCAGAATGGCCATCAGCAAAAATGGTTCAAAAAATAAATGCTGAAGGGACTGTGGAGGCATGCGTACACTCGGCTCTCAGGGGGACGTGGTAAGAGCCACTAATGAAAACACAATGGAAGTGCCTTGAAAAGGTAAACATTGAGCTACCCGTCAATCAGTCATACCCACTGCTGGGCCTATCTCCTGAGAAAATGAGAATCAAAACGTCACAGGCTGGCAATCCTGCCCTCCAGCCATATTTAGCATAGCCAACATTTGGAAGCAATGAAAATCTCCATCAACAGAGGAATGCACCAAGAAGAACTGTTCCATTTACACAATGTAATATTACTCCAATAACAAATATAAGTTAAATTTAAAAGACAAACATAAGTAAGGAGACATCAGCATTTGTGGGTTTATTCAGGCACATTCCACTCTAATTTATAACCGAGGAACAACAAGGGCCGGAAGGTCTGTTTCCCTAGTACCAGAGTGGGGAACGTTGAAAGACTGCCGCCCTCTGGCCGTTACCTGCAAACGCAGGTTTAAGCCTGTGTTAATGGTCACCACAAAATGTCTTGAGGGAGGTAATGGCCAAATAATTTTAAAATAGGACACATACTTTAAGAAAACACTTTGAAGAACTAAGCTGTACTCACAGCCTGAAAAATGAAAAGGACCTGCCTTAAAGCTCAGTTTTAACGGATTATGAGACACATGCAAATTCAACCACAAAGACGTATCAGCTCACACCGGTCAGAATAACCGTCAGTAAAAAACTACAAAGAATAAATGCTGAAGGTGCTGTGGAGAAATGCAAACCCTCAACTTTAAGTGGGATGTAACCTGGAAAGAGCCACTCATGAGAACAGAATGGAGGTGCCTTTAAAAGGTAAACATTGAGCTACCTTATGATCCAGAGGCTTATTCCCGGACCTATAACCTAAGAGGACAGAATTGGAAAGAAAGAGGCAGGCAAATCTGCATTGCACAGTATTACAATAGCCAAGATACGGGAGTCACCAAAAAGTCCACCGACAGATGGGTGGACAAAGAAGAACTGCTACATGTACAGATGGATTATGAGCTAGCGATAAAATGAAACAATGCCATTTGCAGCACCATAGATGAGTCTAGAAGTAATCACGCAACTTGGAGTAAGTGACAAAGCGAAAGACATATATGCTACCATATCAGTTACAGGTGTTACCTACGAATTGATACCAACAAAGATATATCCACGCAGAAAGGCAATCACAGATTCAGTACAAAAACGTATGGTTCACCAAATGGAAAGGTGTGAGGATTGGACACATTACTATACTGGGGTTAACAGACATATAAAAACACATGTGAAATACATAATCACCAAAGACGTACGCAATACCAAGAGAAGACTACTCAACATTGTGTCCTAACCTACATGGGAAAAGGATCCGAAGAAGAATAGATATATGTATATGTATGAAAGAACCACAACTTGCACACCTAGAACAAACAAAACATTGTAATCAAATTTGCTGTGATGAAAAACTAAAAATTAAAAATACGAACAAGAAGTAATGAGACATAAATTTAAAGGCTTTCTCCTGGCACATTCCATTGTAATTTACAACCTAGAACACGACTTCCATTAAGGCTCTGTTGCCCTGGTGACCAGATTTGGTAAAGGAGAAATGCTGCCGCCTTTTGCCGTTTCCCGCAAGAGCGGCTTTTAACCCACAGCTAATGGTCACTTAACATTCACAAGGACTCAGGGCTGTAAAGACACCTGCCCTCAAAACTGTGCTGAGGTAGGGAATGGATTAAAAAATTCAAAACAGGTAAATGTTTCAAGAAGACTGTATGAAGAGGTAAGTTTTACTCACTGTCTTTTTCAAGAAAGGAAAATGGATAAAAGCTCAACCTCAGGAAGTATTAGACTCATGCAATCTAATCTACAAAACGGTTTCAACTCACACCAGTCGACTGACCATCAGCAAAAAGTCTACAGACAATAAATGCTGAAGGGGTTTTACAGAACTGTGTACCCTCTAGCTGATGGTGAGATGTAAAGTGGTTAAGAGCCAATAATGAGAACAGAAAGGAGCTGTGTTTGAAAGTAAAAATTGAGGTATCATTCAATCCAGCAGGTGCACCACTGGGCCTCTCACCTGAGAAGACCAGAATCGAGAAGACCCGGGCTGCAAAAGCTTCACTGCAGCCTTATTCACTATAGACAAGACAGTGAAGCAACCAAAATGTCCATCCACAGGTGAATGGATAAAGAAGAAGTGGTCCATGTACACAATGGAATATTAGCCATGGAAAACAGTGAAACACTGCTCTTTGAGGCGCCACAGATGAGCCTGGAGATAATCACAAAACATGAGGTCAGTCGGAAAGCAAAAGACCTATATTCTATGATATCACTTATAGGCGTTATCTAATAACTGACACAAATGAACATATTTCCACAGAGAAAGGCACTCACAGACTTAGAAAAAAAACTATGCTTATCTAAAAGGGAAGGTGGGGGGATTGGATAAATGAAGATTAGCGTTACCATATGGATACAAACACATATTATATACATATATCAAAAAGACCCACCATATAGCAAGGGAGGTCTACGGAACACTCTGTAATAATTGACAAGGGAAGAGGATCTCGAAATATATAGATATATATAATGTGTAAATGAACCAGAGTGTGTACACCTTGGACAGACAACATTCTAAACATTACCCCAATTTTAAAAATTAAAACAACAAACAAGAATTAATCAAACATAAACTTATGGGGGGGTTTCCTGGCACATTCCATTCAAATTTACAAGCTAGGAAAACCACTTCCAGAACGGCTCTGCTGCCCTAGTAACCAGATTTGATAATGGAGAAGTGCTCCTGTCTTGTGGCCGTTTAGTACAACAGCAGCTTACACCCAGTGCTAATGGTTACTAAATATTCACACACATTGCAGGCCTGTAAATGACACCTGCCTTCAAAAAAATATCCTGGGGACGAAAATCCACCAGAATATTAAAAAGAGGGCAATCTTTCAACAAGATAATTTCAAGAGGTATATTGAACTCACACTTTTTTCTAATACCAGAAGAGAAAAACGCCTGGAAAAATGATAAATTTTAGGAATTTTTAAAGACATGCAAACCCAATTTACAAAAACCTATCAGCTCACTCCAGGCAGAATGTCCATCAGCAAAAATGCTGCAAACAATACATGCTGAAGGGATTGTGGAGAAATGTGTACCCTCAGCTGTAAGGGGGACGTGGGAAGAGCCACTAATGAAAACACAATGGAGGTGCTTTGAAAAGGTAAACATTGAGCTACCAGTGAATCAAGCATACCATCTGCTGGGCTTATCACCTGAGAAAATGAGATTCAAAAAGTCACAGGCTGGCAAACCTGTACGCCAGCAATGTTTACCATAGTCAACACTTGGAAGCAACAAAAATGTCCATCAACAGAGGAATGCACCAAGAAGAAGTGGTCCTTGTATACAATGGAATATTACTCCAGTAAAAAATATAAATTAACTTTAAAAAACAAACAAATGTAAGGAGACATCAGCATTTGTGGGTTTATCCGAGCACATTCCACTCTAATTTATAACCGAAGAACACCACTGGCGGGTAGGTCTGTTTCCCAAGTACCAGCGTGGGGAACATAGAAAGGCTGCCACCCTCTGGCCGTTACCTGCAAAAGCAGCTTTAAAGCCTGGGCTAATGGTCACTTCATATGAACAAGTACTGCTGGGCTATAAATGAAACCTGCTCTCAAAATGTCTTGAAGAAGGTAATGGTTAAAATATTTCAAAATGTGACACATACTTTAAGAAAACACTTTGAAGAGCTAAGCCATAATCACAGCTGGAAAAATGAAAAAGACATGCCTTAAAGTTCAATTTCAACGGATTATGAGACACATGCAAATTCAACCACAAAGAGGTATCAGCTCACACCAGTCAGAATAACCATCAGCAAAAAACCACATAGAATAAATGCTAAAGGTGCTGTGGAGAAATGCAAACCCTCAACTTTAAGTGGGACGTAATCTGGAAAGAGCCACTAAAGAGAACAGAATGGAGGTGCCTTTAAAAGGTTAACGCTGAGCTACCATATGATCCAGTACACCTATACCTGGACCTATAACCTAAGAAGACAGAATTGGAAAGACACAGGCAGGCAAATCTGCATTGCATAGTATTACAGTAGCCAAGATATGGAAGTAACCAAAAAGTCCACCGACAGATGGGTGGACAAAGAAGAACTGCTACATGTACAGATGGAATATGAGCTAGCGAAAAAATGAAACAATGCCATTTGAAGCACCATAGATGAGTCTAGAAGTAATTACGCATCTTGGAGTAAGTGACAAAGCGAAAGACACATATCCTATCATATCACATACAGGTGTTACCTCAAAGTTGATACAAAGGAAGATATTTCCACAGAGAAAGGCAATCACAGATTCACTACTAAAACTTATGGCTCACCAAATGGAAAGGTGTGAGGATTGGATACATCACCATATTGAGGTTAACAGAGATATACAAACACACGTGAAATATATAATCACCAAAGACCTACAGAATACCAAGAGAAGACTACTGAACATTGTGTCATCACCTACATGGGAAAAGATTCCGAAGAAGAATAGATATATGTATATGTGTGAAAGAACCACATCTTGCACACCTAGAAGAAACAAACCATTGTAATCAAATTTGCTGTGATAAAAAATAAAAATTATGTTAAAAATACGCACAAGAAGTAATGACACATAAACTTCAAGGGCTTTTTCCTGGCACATTCCATTCTAATTTACAACCTAGCACACCACTTCCAATAAGGCTCTGTTGCCCTAGTAATCAGATTTGGTAAAGGAGAAATGCTGCCGCCTTGTGGCCGTTTCCCGCAAGAACAGCTTTAAACCCACAGCTAATGGTCACTTAAAATTCACAAGGACTCAGGGCTGTAAAGGACACCTGCCGTCAAAACTTGTGCTCGGGTAAGGAATGGACAAAAATTTCAAAACAGGCAAATGTTTCAAGAAGGTAGTATGAAGAGGTAAGTATTCCTCACTCTCTTTAAAAAAAAAAAACAGGAAAATGGATAAAAGCTCAACCTAAGGAATTATTAGACTCAGGCAATCTATTCAACCAAAAGGTTTCAACTCACACCTGTCGACTGACCGTCAGCAAAAAGTCTACAAACAATAAATGCTGATGGGGTTGTAGAGAACTGTGTAACCTCTAGGTGCTGGTGAGATGTAAAGTGGTTAACAGCCAATAATGAGAACAGAAAGGAACTGCGTTTAAAAGTAAAAATTGAGGTACCATTCAATCCAGCAGGCACACCACTGGGCCTCTCACCTGAGAAGACCAGAATCGAAAAGACACACGCTGCAAAAGCTGCACTGCAGCCTTATTCAAAAGAGCCAAGATGGGAAGCAACCAAAATGTCCATCAACGGGTGAGTGGATAAAGAAGAAGGGGTCCATGTACACAATGAAATATTAGCCAAGGAAAACAATGAAACACTGCTCTTTGAGGCACCAGAGATGAGCCTGGAGATAATCACAAAACATGAGGTAAGTCGGAAAGCAAAAGACCTCTATCCTATGATATTCCTTATAGGCGTTACCTAATAACTGACACAAATGAACATATTTCCACAGAGAAAGACACTCACAGACTTAGAAAACCAACTGTGCTCATCTAAAAGGAAAGGTGGGGGGAATGGATAAATGAGAGAAGTGTTACTCTACATATCCAAATACATATTATATACATATTTCAAAGAGACCGACCATATAGCAAGGGAGGTCTACAGAACACTCTGTAATATTTTATATGGGAAGAGGATCTGTGGAAAAGACATATATAATGTACAAATGAAGCAGATTGTGTACCCCTAAGACAAACAATATTCTAATCTTTACCCCGATTAAAACAATTAACAAAAACAAGAAGTAATGAGACATAAACTTATGGGGGTTTCTCCTGGCACATGCCATATTAATTTACAACCTAGGAACACGACTTCCAGAAAGACTCTGCTGCCCTAGTACCCAGATTTGGGAATGGAGTAATGCTGCCTTCTTGTGGTCATTTCCCACAACAGCAGCTTTAAACCCACTGCTAAAGGTCACTAAACATTCAGCAACTTGCAATTCTGTAAATGACACCTGCCCTCCAAATAAATCCTGGGATCAAAAATGGATCAACAATTTCAAAAGAGGGCAACCTTCCAAGAAGACAATTTCAAGAGGTATATTGTACTCACAGTTTTTTCTTTTAAGAGAAAAGAAAAAGGTGTGGAAAAATGATGTATTTTTGGAATTTTGAAAGACATGCAAACCCAAATTACAAAAACCTATCAGCTCACAGCAGTCAGAATGGCCATCAGCAAAAATGGTTCAAAAAATAAATGCTGAAGGGACTGTGGAGGCATGCGTACACTCGGCTCTCAGGGGGACGTGGTAAGAGCGACTAATGAAAACACAATGGAAGTGCCTTGAAAAGGTAAACATTGAGCTACCCGTCAATCAGTCATACCCACTGCTGGGCCTATCTCCTGAGAAAATGAGAATCAAAACGTCACAGGCTGGCAATCCTGCCCTCCAGCCATATTTAGCATAGCCAACATTTGGAAGCAATGAAAATCTCCATCAACAGAGGAATGCACCAAGAAGAACTGTTCCATTTACACAATGTAATATTACTCCAATAACAAATATAAGTTAAATTTAAAAGACAAACATAAGTAAGGAGACATCAGCATTTGTGGGTTTATTCAGGCACATTCCACTCTAATTTATAACCGAGGAACAACAAGGGCCGGAAGGTCTGTTTCCCTAGTACCAGAGTGGGGAACGTTGAAAGACTGCCGCCCTCTGGCCGTTACCTGCAAACGCAGGTTTAAGCCTGTGTTAATGGTCACCACAAAATGTCTTGAGGGAGGTAATGGCCAAATAATTTTAAAATAGGACACATACTTTAAGAAAACACTTTGAAGAACTAAGCTGTACTCACAGCCTGAAAAATGAAAAGGACCTGCCTTAAAGCTCAGTTTTAACGGATTATGAGACACATGCAAATTCAACCACAAAGACGTATCAGCTCACACCGGTCAGAATAACCGTCAGTAAAAAACTACAAAGAATAAATGCTGAAGGTGCTGTGGAGAAATGCAAACCCTCAACTTTAAGTGGGATGTAACCTGGAAAGAGCCACTCATGAGAACAGAATGGAGGTGCCTTTAAAAGGTAAACATTGAGCTACCTTATGATCCAGAGGCTTATTCCCGGACCTATAACCTAAGAGGACAGAATTGGAAAGAAAGAGGCAGGCAAATCTGCATTGCACAGTATTACAATAGCCAAGATACGGGAGTCACCAAAAAGTCCACCGACAGATGGGTGGACAAAGAAGAACTGCTACATGTACAGATGGATTATGAGCTAGCGATAAAATGAAACAATGCCATTTGCAGCACCATAGATGAGTCTAGAAGTAATCACGCAACTTGGAGTAAGTGACAAAGCGAAAGACATATATGCTACCATATCAGTTACAGGTGTTACCTACGAATTGATACCAACAAAGATATATCCACGCAGAAAGGCAATCACAGATTCAGTACAAAAACGTATGGTTCACCAAATGGAAAGGTGTGAGGATTGGACACATTACTATACTGGGGTTAACAGACATATAAAAACACATGTGAAATACATAATCACCAAAGACGTACGCAATACCAAGAGAAGACTACTCAACATTGTGTCCTAACCTACATGGGAAAAGGATCCGAAGAAGAATAGATATATGTATATGTATGAAAGAACCACAACTTGCACACCTAGAACAAACAAAACATTGTAATCAAATTTGCTGTGATGAAAAACTAAAAATTAAAAATACGAACAAGAAGTAATGAGACATAAATTTAAAGGCTTTCTCCTGGCACATTCCATTGTAATTTACAACCTAGAACACGACTTCCATTAAGGCTCTGTTGCCCTGGTGACCAGATTTGGTAAAGGAGAAATGCTGCCGCCTTTTGCCGTTTCCCGCAAGAGCGGCTTTTAACCCACAGCTAATGGTCACTTAACATTCACAAGGACTCAGGGCTGTAAAGACACCTGCCCTCAAAACTGTGCTGAGGTAGGGAATGGATTAAAAAATTCAAAACAGGCAAATGTTTCAAGAAGACTGTATGAAGAGGTAAGTTTTACTCACTGTCTTTTTCAAGAAAGGAAAATGGATAAAAGCTCAACCTCAGGAAGTATTAGACTCATGCAATCTAATCTACAAAACGGTTTCAACTCACACCAGTCGACTGACCATCAGCAAAAAGTCTACAGACAATAAATGCTGAAGGGGTTTTACAGAACTGTGTACCCTCTAGCTGATGGTGAGATGTAAAGTGGTTAAGAGCCAATAATGAGAACAGAAAGGAGCTGTGTTTGAAAGTAAAAATTGAGGTATCATTCAATCCAGCAGGTGCACCACTGGGCCTCTCACCTGAGAAGACCAGAATCGAGAAGACCCGGGCTGCAAAAGCTTCACTGCAGCCTTATTCACTATAGACAAGACAGTGAAGCAACCAAAATGTCCATCCACAGGTGAATGGATAAAGAAGAAGTGGTCCATGTACACAATGGAATATTAGCCATGGAAAACAGTGAAACACTGCTCTTTGAGGCGCCACAGATGAGCCTGGAGATAATCACAAAACATGAGGTCAGTCGGAAAGCAAAAGACCTATATTCTATGATATCACTTATAGGCGTTATCTAATAACTGACACAAATGAACATATTTCCACAGAGAAAGGCACTCACAGACTTAGAAAAAAAACTATGCTTATCTAAAAGGGAAGGTGGGGGGATTGGATAAATGAAGATTAGCGTTACCATATGGATACAAACACATATTATATACATATATCAAAAAGACCCACCATATAGCAAGGGAGGTCTACGGAACACTCTGTAATAATTGACAAGGGAAGAGGATCTCGAAATATATAGATATATATAATGTGTAAATGAACCAGAGTGTGTACACCTTGGACAGACAACATTCTAAACATTACCCCAATTTTAAAAATTAAAACAACAAACAAGAATTAATCAAACATAAACTTATGGGGGGGTTTCCTGGCACATTCCATTCAAATTTACAAGCTAGGAAAACCACTTCCAGAACGGCTCTGCTGCCCTAGTAACCAGATTTGATAATGGAGAAGTGCTCCTGCCTTGTGGCCGTTTAGTACAACAGCAGCTTACACCCAGTGCTAATGGTTACTAAATATTCACACACATTGCAGGCCTGTAAATGACACCTGCCTTCAAAAAAATATCCTGGGGACGAAAATCCACCAGAATATTAAAAAGAGGGCAATCTTTCAACAAGATAATTTCAAGAGGTATATTGAACTCACACTTTTTTCTAATACCAGAAGAGAAAAACGCCTGGAAAAATGATAAATTTTAGGAATTTTTAAAGACATGCAAACCCAATTTACAAAAACCTATCAGCTCACTCCAGGCAGAATGTCCATCAGCAAAAATGCTGCAAACAATACATGCTGAAGGGATTGTGGAGAAATGTGTACCCTCAGCTGTAAGGGGGACGTGGGAAGAGCCACTAATGAAAACACAATGGAGGTGCTTTGAAAAGGTAAACATTGAGCTACCAGTGAATCAAGCATACCATCTGCTGGGCTTATCACCTGAGAAAATGAGATTCAAAAAGTCACAGGCTGGCAAACCTGTACGCCAGCAATATTTACCATAGTCAACACTTGGAAGCAACAAAAATGTCCATCAACAGAGGAATGCACCAAGAAGAAGTGGTCCTTGTATACAATGGAATATTACTCCAGTAAAAAAATATAAATTAACTTTAAGAAACAAACAAATGTAAGGAGACATCAGCATTTGTGGGTTTATCCGAGCACATTCCACTCTAATTTATAACCGAAGAACACCACTGGCGGGTAGGTCTGTTTCCCAAGTACCAGCGTGGGGAACATAGAAAGGCTGCCACCCTCTGGCCGTTACCTGCAAAAGCAGCTTTAAAGCCTGGGCTAATGGTCACTTCATATGAACAAGTACTGCTGGGCTATAAATGAAACCTGCTCTCAAAATGTCTTGAAGAAGGTAATGGTTAAAATATTTCAAAATGTGACACATACTTTAAGAAAACACTTTGAAGAGCTAAGCCATAATCACAGCTGGAAAAATGAAAAAGACATGCCTTAAAGTTCAATTTCAACGGATTATGAGACACATGCAAATTCAACCACAAAGAGGTATCAGCTCACACCAGTCAGAATAACCATCAGCAAAAAACCACATAGAATAAATGCTAAAGGTGCTGTGGAGAAATGCAAACCCTCAACTTTAAGTGGGACGTAATCTGGAAAGAGCCACTAAAGAGAACAGAATGGAGGTGCCTTTAAAAGGTTAACGCTGAGCTACCATATGATCCAGTACACCTATACCTGGACCTATAACCTAAGAAGACAGAATTGGAAAGACACAGGCAGGCAAATCTGCATTGCATAGTATTACAGTAGCCAAGATATGGAAGTAACCAAAAAGTCCACCGACAGATGGGTGGACAAAGAAGAACTGCTACATGTACAGATGGAATATGAGCTAGCGAAAAAATGAAACAATGCCATTTGAAGCACCATAGATGAGTCTAGAAGTAATTACGCATCTTGGAGTAAGTGACAAAGCGAAAGACACATATCCTATCATATCACATACAGGTGTTACCTCAAAGTTGATACAAAGGAAGATATTTCCACAGAGAAAGGCAATCACAGATTCACTACTAAAACTTATGGCTCACCAAATGGAAAGGTGTGAGGATTGGATACATCACCATATTGAGGTTAACAGAGATATACAAACACACGTGAAATATATAATCACCAAAGACCTACAGAATACCAAGAGAAGACTACTGAACATTGTGTCATCACCTACATGGGAAAAGATTCCGAAGAAGAATAGATATATGTATATGTGTGAAAGAACCACATCTTGCACACCTAGAAGAAACAAACCATTGTAATCAAATTTGCTGTGATAAAAAATAAAAATTATGTTAAAAATACGCACAAGAAGTAATGACACATAAACTTCAAGGGCTTTTTCCTGGCACATTCCATTCTAATTTACAACCTAGCACACCACTTCCAATAAGGCTCTGTTGCCCTAGTAATCAGATTTGGTAAAGGAGAAATGCTGCCGCCTTGTGGCCGTTTCCCGCAAGAACAGCTTTAAACCCACAGCTAATGGTCACTTAAAATTCACAAGGACTCAGGGCTGTAAAGGACACCTGCCGTCAAAACTTGTGCTCGGGTAAGGAATGGACAAAAAAATTCAAAACAGGCAAATGTTTCAAGAAGGTAGTATGAAGAGGTAAGTATTCCTCACTCTCTTTAAAAAAAAAACAGGAAAATGGATAAAAGCTCAACCTAAGGAATTATTAGACTCAGGCAATCTATTCAACCAAAAGGTTTCAACTCACACCTGTCGACTGACCGTCAGCAAAAAGTCTACAAACAATAAATGCTGATGGGGTTGTAGAGAACTGTGTAACCTCTAGGTGCTGGTGAGATGTAAAGTGGTTAACAGCCAATAATGAGAACAGAAAGGAACTGCGTTTAAAAGTAAAAATTGAGGTACCATTCAATCCAGCAGGCACACCACTGGGCCTCTCACCTGAGAAGACCAGAATCGAAAAGACACACGCTGCAAAAGCTGCACTGCAGCCTTATTCAAAAGAGCCAAGATGGGAAGCAACCAAAATGTCCATCAACGGGTGAATGGATAAAGAAGAAGGGGTCCATGTACACAATGAAATATTAGCCAAGGAAAACAATGAAACACTGCTCTTTGAGGCACCAGAGATGAGCCTGGAGATAATCACAAAACATGAGGTAAGTCGGAAAGCAAAAGACCTCTATCCTATGATATTCCTTATAGGCGTTACCTAATAACTGACACAAATGAACATATTTCCACAGAGAAAGACACTCACAGACTTAGAAAACCAACTGTGCTCATCTAAAAGGAAAGGTGGGGGGAATGGATAAATGAGAGAAGTGTTACTCTACATATCCAAATACATATTATATACATATTTCAAAGAGACCGACCATATAGCAAGGGAGGTCTACAGAACACTCTGTAATATTTTATATGGGAAGAGGATCTGTGGAAAAGACATATATAATGTACAAATGAAGCAGATTGTGTACCCCTAAGACAAACAATATTCTAATCTTTACCCCGATTAAAACAATTAACAAAAACAAGAAGTAATGAGACATAAACTTATGGGGGTTTCTCCTGGCACATGCCATATTAATTTACAACCTAGGAACACGACTTCCAGAAAGACTCTGCTGCCCTAGTACCCAGATTTGGGAATGGAGTAATGCTGCCTTCTTGTGGTCATTTCCCACAACAGCAGCTTTAAACCCACTGCTAAAGGTCACTAAACATTCAGCAACTTGCAATTCTGTAAATGACACCTGCCCTCCAAATAAATCCTGGGATCAAAAATGGATCAACAATTTCAAAAGAGGGCAACCTTCCAAGAAGACAATTTCAAGAGGTATATTGTACTCACAGTTTTTTCTTTTAAGAGAAAAGAAAAAGGTGTGGAAAAATGATGTATTTTTGGAATTTTGAAAGACATGCAAACCCAAATTACAAAAACCTATCAGCTCACAGCAGTCAGAATGGCCATCAGCAAAAATGGTTCAAAAAATAAATGCTGAAGGGACTGTGGAGGCATGCGTACACTCGGCTCTCAGGGGGACGTGGTAAGAGCGACTAATGAAAACACAATGGAAGTGCCTTGAAAAGGTAAACATTGAGCTACCCGTCAATCAGTCATACCCACTGCTGGGCCTATCTCCTGAGAAAATGAGAATCAAAACGTCACAGGCTGGCAATCCTGCCCTCCAGCCATATTTAGCATAGCCAACATTTGGAAGCAATGAAAATCTCCATCAACAGAGGAATGCACCAAGAAGAACTGTTCCATTTACACAATGTAATATTACTCCAATAACAAATATAAGTTAAATTTAAAAGACAAACATAAGTAAGGAGACATCAGCATTTGTGGGTTTATTCAGGCACATTCCACTCTAATTTATAACCGAGGAACAACAAGGGCCGGAAGGTCTGTTTCCCTAGTACCAGAGTGGGGAACGTTGAAAGACTGCCGCCCTCTGGCCGTTACCTGCAAACGCAGGTTTAAGCCTGTGTTAATGGTCACCACAAAATGTCTTGAGGGAGGTAATGGCCAAATAATTTTAAAATAGGACACATACTTTAAGAAAACACTTTGAAGAACTAAGCTGTACTCACAGCCTGAAAAATGAAAAGGACCTGCCTTAAAGCTCAGTTTTAACGGATTATGAGACACATGCAAATTCAACCACAAAGACGTATCAGCTCACACCGGTCAGAATAACCGTCAGTAAAAAACTACAAAGAATAAATGCTGAAGGTGCTGTGGAGAAATGCAAACCCTCAACTTTAAGTGGGATGTAACCTGGAAAGAGCCACTCATGAGAACAGAATGGAGGTGCCTTTAAAAGGTAAACATTGAGCTACCTTATGATCCAGAGGCTTATTCCCGGACCTATAACCTAAGAGGACAGAATTGGAAAGAAAGAGGCAGGCAAATCTGCATTGCACAGTATTACAATAGCCAAGATACGGGAGTCACCAAAAAGTCCACCGACAGATGGGTGGACAAAGAAGAACTGCTACATGTACAGATGGATTATGAGCTAGCGATAAAATGAAACAATGCCATTTGCAGCACCATAGATGAGTCTAGAAGTAATCACGCAACTTGGAGTAAGTGACAAAGCGAAAGACATATATGCTACCATATCAGTTACAGGTGTTACCTACGAATTGATACCAACAAAGATATATCCACGCAGAAAGGCAATCACAGATTCAGTACAAAAACGTATGGTTCACCAAATGGAAAGGTGTGAGGATTGGACACATTACTATACTGGGGTTAACAGACATATAAAAACACATGTGAAATACATAATCACCAAAGACGTACGCAATACCAAGAGAAGACTACTCAACATTGTGTCCTAACCTACATGGGAAAAGGATCCGAAGAAGAATAGATATATGTATATGTATGAAAGAACCACAACTTGCACACCTAGAACAAACAAAACATTGTAATCAAATTTGCTGTGATGAAAAACTAAAAATTAAAAATACGAACAAGAAGTAATGAGACATAAATTTAAAGGCTTTCTCCTGGCACATTCCATTGTAATTTACAACCTAGAACACGACTTCCATTAAGGCTCTGTTGCCCTGGTGACCAGATTTGGTAAAGGAGAAATGCTGCCGCCTTTTGCCGTTTCCCGCAAGAGCGGCTTTTAACCCACAGCTAATGGTCACTTAACATTCACAAGTACTCAGGGCTGTAAAGACACCTGCCCTCAAAACTATGCTGAGGTAGGGAATGGATTAAAAAATTCAAAACAGGCAAATGTTTCAAGAAGACTGTATGAAGAGGTAAGTTTTACTCACTGTCTTTTTCAAAAAAGGAAAATGGATAAAAGCTCAACCTCAGGAAGTATTAGACTCATGCAATCTAATCTACAAAACGGTTTCAACTCACACCAGTCGACTGACCATCAGCCAAACGTCTACAGACAAAAAATGCTGAAGTGGTTTTACAGAACTGTGTACCCTCTAGCTGCTGGTGAGATGTAAAGTGGTTAAGAGCCAATAAGGAGAACAGAAAGGAGCTGCAATTGAAAGTAAAAATTGAGGTATCATTCAATCCAGCAGGTGCACCACTGGGCCTCTCACCTGAGAAGACCAGAATCGAGAAGACCCGGGCTGCAAAAGCTTCACTGCAGCCTTATTCACTATAGACAAGACAGTGAAGCAACCAAAATGTCCATCCACAGGTGAATGGATAAAGAAGAAGTGGTCCATGTACACAATGGAATATTAGCCATGGAAAACAGTGAAACACTGCTCTTTGAGGCGCCACAGATGAGCCTGGAGATAATCACAAAACATGAGGTCAGTCGGAAAGCAAAAGACCTATATTCTATGATATCACTTATAGGCGTTATCTAATAACTGACAAAAATGAACATATTTCCACAGAGAAAGGCACTCACAGACTTAGAAAAAAAACTATGCTTATCTAAAAGGGAAGGTGGGGGGATTGGATAAATGAAGATTAGCGTTACCATATGGATACAAACACATATTATATACATATATCAAAAAGACCCACCATATAGCAAGGGAGGTCTACGGAACACTCTGTAATAATTGACATGGGAAGAGGATCTCGAAATATATAGATATATATAATGTGTAAATGAACCAGAGTGTGTACACCTTGGACAGACAACATTCTAAACATTACCCCAATTTTAAAAATTAAAACAACAAACAAGAATTAATCAAACATAAACTTATGGGGGGTTTTCCTGGCACATTCCATTCAAATTTACAAGCTAGGAAAACCACTTCCAGAACGGCTCTGCTGCCCTAGTAACCAGATTTGATAATGGAGAAGTGCTCCTGCCTTGTGGCCGTTTAGTACAACAGCAGCTTACACCCAGTGCTAATGGTTACTAAATATTCACACACATTGCAGGCCTGTAAATGACACCTGCCTTCAAAAAAGTATCCTGGGGACGAAAATCCACCAGAATATTAAAAAGAGGGCAATCTTTCAACAAGATAATTTCAAGAGGTATATTGAACTCACACTTTTTTCTAATACCAGAATAGAAAAACGCCTGGAAAAATGAAAAATTTTAGGAATTTTTAAAGACATGCAAACCCAATTTACAAAAACCTATCAGCTCACTCCAGGCAGAATGTCCATCAGCAAAAATGCTGCAAACAATACATGCTGAAGGGATTGTGGAGAAATGTGTACCCTCAGCTGTAAGGGGGACGTGGGAAGAGCCACTAATGAAAACACAATGGAGGTGCTTTGAAAAGGTAAACATTGAGCTACCAGTGAATCAAGCATACCATCTGCTGGGCTTATCACCTGAGAAAATGAGATTCAAAAAGTCACAGGCTGGCAAACCTGTACGCCAGCAATATTTACCATAGTCAACACTTGGAAGCAACAAAAATGTCCATCAACAGAGGAATGCACCAAGAAGAAGTGGTCCTTGTATACAATGGAATATTACTCCAGTAAAAAAATATAAATTAACTTTAAGAAACAAACAAATGTAAGGAGACATCAGCATTTGTGGGTTTATCCGAGCACATTCCACTCTAATTTATAACCGAAGAACACCACTGGCGGGTAGGTCTGTTTCCCAAGTACCAGCGTGGGGAACATAGAAAGGCTGCCACCCTCTGGCCGTTACCTGCAAAAGCAGCTTTAAAGCCTGGGCTAATGGTCACTTCATATGAACAAGTACTGCTGGGCTATAAATGAAACCTGCTCTCAAAATGTCTTGAAGAAGGTAATGGTTAAAATATTTCAAAATGTGACACATACTTTAAGAAAACACTTTGAAGAGCTAAGCCATAATCACAGCTGGAAAAATGAAAAAGACATGCCTTAAAGTTCAATTTCAACGGATTATGAGACACATGCAAATTCAACCACAAAGAGGTATCAGCTCACACCAGTCAGAATAACCATCAGCAAAAAACCACATAGAATAAATGCTAAAGGTGCTGTGGAGAAATGCAAACCCTCAACTTTAAGTGGGACGTAATCTGGAAAGAGCCACTAAAGAGAACAGAATGGAGGTGCCTTTAAAAGGTTAACGCTGAGCTACCATATGATCCAGTACACCTATACCTGGACCTATAACCTAAGAAGACAGAATTGGAAAGACACAGGCAGGCAAATCTGCATTGCATAGTATTACAGTAGCCAAGATATGGAAGTAACCAAAAAGTCCACCGACAGATGGGTGGACAAAGAAGAACTGCTACATGTACAGATGGAATATGAGCTAGCGAAAAAATGAAACAATGCCATTTGAAGCACCATAGATGAGTCTAGAAGTAATTACGCATCTTGGAGTAAGTGACAAAGCGAAAGACACATATCCTATCATATCACATACAGGTGTTACCTCAAAGTTGATACAAAGGAAGATATTTCCACAGAGAAAGGCAATCACAGATTCACTACTAAAACTTATGGCTCACCAAATGGAAAGGTGTGAGGATTGGATACATCACCATATTGAGGTTAACAGAGATATACAAACACACGTGAAATATATAATCACCAAAGACCTACAGAATACCAAGAGAAGACTACTGAACATTGTGTCATCACCTACATGGGAAAAGATTCCGAAGAAGAATAGATATATGTATATGTGTGAAAGAACCACATCTTGCACACCTAGAAGAAACAAACCATTGTAATCAAATTTGCTGTGATAAAAAATAAAAATTATGTTAAAAATACGCACAAGAAGTAATGACACATAAACTTCAAGGGCTTTTTCCTGGCACATTCCATTCTAATTTACAACCTAGCACACCACTTCCAATAAGGCTCTGTTGCCCTAGTAATCAGATTTGGTAAAGGAGAAATGCTGCCGCCTTGTGGCCGTTTCCCGCAAGAACAGCTTTAAACCCACAGCTAATGGTCACTTAAAATTCACAAGGACTCAGGGCTGTAAAGGACACCTGCCGTCAAAACTTGTGCTCGGGTAAGGAATGGACAAAAATTTCAAAACAGGCAAATGTTTCAAGAAGGTAGTATGAAGAGGTAAGTATTCCTCACTCTCTTTAAAAAAAAAAACAGGAAAATGGATAAAAGCTCAACCTAAGGAATTATTAGACTCAGGCAATCTATTCAACCAAAAGGTTTCAACTCACACCTGTCGACTGACCGTCAGCAAAAAGTCTACAAACAATAAATGCTGATGGGGTTGTAGAGAACTGTGTAACCTCTAGGTGCTGGTGAGATGTAAAGTGGTTAACAGCCAATAATGAGAACAGAAAGGAACTGCGTTTAAAAGTAAAAATTGAGGTACCATTCAATCCAGCAGGCACACCACTGGGCCTCTCACCTGAGAAGACCAGAATCGAAAAGACACACGCTGCAAAAGCTGCACTGCAGCCTTATTCAAAAGAGCCAAGATGGGAAGCAACCAAAATGTCCATCAACGGGTGAGTGGATAAAGAAGAAGGGGTACATGTACACAATGAAATATTAGCCAAGGAAAACAATGAAACACTGCTCTTTGAGGCACCAGAGATGAGCCTGGAGATAATCACAAAACATGAGGTAAGTCGGAAAGCAAAAGACCTCTATCCTATGATATTCCTTATAGGCGTTACCTAATAACTGACACAAATGAACATATTTCCACAGAGAAAGACACTCACAGACTTAGAAAACCAACTGTGCTCATCTAAAAGGAAAGGTGGGGGGAATGGATAAATGAGAGAAGTGTTACTCTACATATCCAAATACATATTATATACATATTTCAAAGAGACCGACCATATAGCAAGGGAGGTCTACAGAACACTCTGTAATATTTTATATGGGAAGAGGATCTGTGGAAAAGACATATATAATGTACAAATGAAGCAGATTGTGTACCCCTAAGACAAACAATATTCTAATCTTTACCCCGATTAAAACAATTAACAAAAACAAGAAGTAATGAGACATAAACTTATGGGGGTTTCTCCTGGCACATGCCATATTAATTTACAACCTAGGAACACGACTTCCAGAAAGACTCTGCTGCCCTAGTACCCAGATTTGGGAATGGAGTAATGCTGCCTTCTTGTGGTCATTTCCCACAACAGCAGCTTTAAACCCACTGCTAAAGGTCACTAAACATTCAGCAACTTGCAATTCTGTAAATGACACCTGCCCTCCAAATAAATCCTGGGATCAAAAATGGATCAACAATTTCAAAAGAGGGCAACCTTCCAAGAAGACAATTTCAAGAGGTATATTGTACTCACAGTTTTTTTCTTTTAAGAGAAAAGAAAAAGGTGTGGAAAAATGATGTATTTTAGGAATTTTGAAAGACATGCAAACCCAAATTACAAAAACCTATCAGCTCACAGCAGTCAGAATGGCCATCAGCAAAAATGGTTCAAAAAATAAATGCTGAAGGGACTGTGGAGGCATGCGTACACTCGGCTCTCAGGGGGACGTGGTAAGAGCCACTAATGAAAACACAATGGAAGTGCCTTGAAAAGGTAAACATTGAGCTACCCGTCAATCAGTCATACCCACTGCTGGGCCTATCTCCTGAGAAAATGAGAATCAAAACGTCACAGGCTGGCAATCCTGCCCTCCAGCCATATTTAGCATAGCCAACATTTGGAAGCAATGAAAATCTCCATCAACAGAGGAATGCACCAAGAAGAACTGTTCCATTTACACAATGTAATATTACTCCAATAACAAATATAAGTTAAATTTAAAAGACAAACATAAGTAAGGAGACATCAGCATTTGTGGGTTTATTCAGGCACATTCCACTCTAATTTATAACCGAGGAACAACAAGGGCCGGAAGGTCTGTTTCCCTAGTACCAGAGTGGGGAACGTTGAAAGACTGCCGCCCTCTGGCCGTTACCTGCAAACGCAGGTTTAAGCCTGTGTTAATGGTCACCACAAAATGTCTTGAGGGAGGTAATGGCCAAATAATTTTAAAATAGGACACATACTTTAAGAAAACACTTTGAAGAACTAAGCTGTACTCACAGCCTGAAAAATGAAAAGGACCTGCCTTAAAGCTCAGTTTTAACGGATTATGAGACACATGCAAATTCAACCACAAAGACGTATCAGCTCACACCAGTCAGAATAACCGTCAGTAAAAAACTACAAAGAATAAATGCTGAAGGTGCTGTGGAGAAATGCAAACCCTCAACTTTAAGTGGGATGTAACCTGGAAAGAGCCACTCATGAGAACAGAATGGAGGTGCCTTTAAAAGGTAAACATTGAGCTACCTTATGATCCAGAGGCTTATTCCCGGACCTATAACCTAAGAGGACAGAATTGGAAAGAAAGAGGCAGGCAAATCTGCATTGCACAGTATTACAATAGCCAAGATACGGGAGTCACCAAAAAGTCCACCGACAGATGGGTGGACAAAGAAGAACTGCTACATGTACAGATGGATTATGAGCTAGCGATAAAATGAAACAATGCCATTTGCAGCACCATAGATGAGTCTAGAAGTAATCACGCAACTTGGAGTAAGTGACAAAGCGAAAGACATATATGCTACCATATCAGTTACAGGTGTTACCTACGAATTGATACCAACAAAGATATATCCACGCAGAAAGGCAATCACAGATTCAGTACAAAAACGTATGGTTCACCAAATGGAAAGGTGTGAGGATTGGACACATTACTATACTGGGGTTAACAGACATATAAAAACACATGTGAAATACATAATCACCAAAGACGTACGCAATACCAAGAGAAGACTACTCAACATTGTGTCCTAACCTACATGGGAAAAGGATCCGAAGAAGAATAGATATATGTATATGTATGAAAGAACCACAACTTGCACACCTAGAACAAACAAAACATTGTAATCAAATTTGCTGTGATGAAAAACTAAAAATTAAAAATACGAACAAGAAGTAATGAGACATAAATTTAAAGGCTTTCTCCTGGCACATTCCATTGTAATTTACAACCTAGAACACGACTTCCATTAAGGCTCTGTTGCCCTGGTGACCAGATTTGGTAAAGGAGAAATGCTGCCGCCTTTTGCCGTTTCCCGCAAGAGCGGCTTTTAACCCACAGCTAATGGTCACTTAACATTCACAAGGACTCAGGGCTGTAAAGACACCTGCCCTCAAAACTGTGCTGAGGTAGGGAATGGATTAAAAAATTCAAAACAGGCAAATGTTTCAAGAAGACTGTATGAAGAGGTAAGTTTTACTCACTGTCTTTTTCAAGAAAGGAAAATGGATAAAAGCTCAACCTCAGGAAGTATTAGACTCATGCAATCTAATCTACAAAACGGTTTCAACTCACACCAGTCGACTGACCATCAGCAAAAAGTCTACAGACAATAAATGCTGAAGGGGTTTTACAGAACTGTGTACCCTCTAGCTGATGGTGAGATGTAAAGTGGTTAAGAGCCAATAATGAGAACAGAAAGGAGCTGTGTTTGAAAGTAAAAATTGAGGTATCATTCAATCCAGCAGGTGCACCACTGGGCCTCTCACCTGAGAAGACCAGAATCGAGAAGACCCGGGCTGCAAAAGCTTCACTGCAGCCTTATTCACTATAGACAAGACAGTGAAGCAACCAAAATGTCCATCCACAGGTGAATGGATAAAGAAGAAGTGGTCCATGTACACAATGGAATATTAGCCATGGAAAACAGTGAAACACTGCTCTTTGAGGCGCCACAGATGAGCCTGGAGATAATCACAAAACATGAGGTCAGTCGGAAAGCAAAAGACCTATATTCTATGATATCACTTATAGGCGTTATCTAATAACTGACACAAATGAACATATTTCCACAGAGAAAGGCACTCACAGACTTAGAAAAAAAACTATGCTTATCTAAAAGGGAAGGTGGGGGGATTGGATAAATGAAGATTAGCGTTACCATATGGATACAAACACATATTATATACATATATCAAAAAGACCCACCATATAGCAAGGGAGGTCTACGGAACACTCTGTAATAATTGACAAGGGAAGAGGATCTCGAAATATATAGATATATATAATGTGTAAATGAACCAGAGTGTGTACACCTTGGACAGACAACATTCTAAACATTACCCCAATTTTAAAAATTAAAACAACAAACAAGAATTAATCAAACATAAACTTATGGGGGGGTTTCCTGGCACATTCCATTCAAATTTACAAGCTAGGAAAACCACTTCCAGAACGGCTCTGCTGCCCTAGTAACCAGATTTGATAATGGAGAAGTGCTCCTGCCTTGTGGCCGTTTAGTACAACAGCAGCTTACACCCAGTGCTAATGGTTACTAAATATTCACACACATTGCAGGCCTGTAAATGACACCTGCCTTCAAAAAAATATCCTGGGGACGAAAATCCACCAGAATATTAAAAAGAGGGCAATCTTTCAACAAGATAATTTCAAGAGGTATATTGAACTCACACTTTTTTCTAATACCAGAAGAGAAAAACGCCTGGAAAAATGATAAATTTTAGGAATTTTTAAAGACATGCAAACCCAATTTACAAAAACCTATCAGCTCACTCCAGGCAGAATGTCCATCAGCAAAAATGCTGCAAACAATACATGCTGAAGGGATTGTGGAGAAATGTGTACCCTCAGCTGTAAGGGGGACGTGGGAAGAGCCACTAATGAAAACACAATGGAGGTGCTTTGAAAAGGTAAACATTGAGCTACCAGTGAATCAAGCATACCATCTGCTGGGCTTATCACCTGAGAAAATGAGATTCAAAAAGTCACAGGCTGGCAAACCTGTACGCCAGCAATGTTTACCATAGTCAACACTTGGAAGCAACAAAAATGTCCATCAACAGAGGAATGCACCAAGAAGAAGTGGTCCTTGTATACAATGGAATATTACTCCAGTAAAAAATATAAATTAACTTTAAAAAACAAACAAATGTAAGGAGACATCAGCATTTGTGGGTTTATCCGAGCACATTCCACTCTAATTTATAACCGAAGAACACCACTGGCGGGTAGGTCTGTTTCCCAAGTACCAGCGTGGGGAACATAGAAAGGCTGCCACCCTCTGGCCGTTACCTGCAATAGCAGCTTTAAAGCCTGGGCTAATGGTCACTTCATATGAACAAGTACTGCTGGGCTATAAATGAAACCTGCTCTCAAAATGTCTTGAAGAAGGTAATGGTTAAAATATTTCAAAATGTGACACATACTTTAAGAAAACACTTTGAAGAGCTAAGCCATAATCACAGCTGGAAAAATGAAAAGGACATGCCTTAAAGTTCAATTTCAACGGATTATGAGACACATGCAAATTCAACCACAAAGAGGTATCAGCTCACACCAGTCAGAATAACCATCAGCAAAAAACCACATAGAATAAATGCTAAAGGTGCTGTGGAGAAATGCAAACCCTCAACTTTAAGTGGGACGTAATCTGGAAAGAGCCACTAAAGAGAACAGAATGGAGGTGCCTTTAAAAGGTTAACGCTGAGCTACCATATGATCCAGTACACCTATACCTGGACCTATAACCTAAGAAGACAGAATTGGAAAGACACAGGCAGGCAAATCTGCATTGCATAGTATTACAGTAGCCAAGATATGGAAGTAACCAAAAAGTCCACCGACAGATGGGTGGACAAAGAAGAACTGCTACATGTACAGATGGAATATGAGCTAGCGAAAAAATGAAACAATGCCATTTGAAGCACCATAGATGAGTCTAGAAGTAATTACGCATCTTGGAGTAAGTGACAAAGCGAAAGACACATATCCTATCATATCACATACAGGTGTTACCTCAAAGTTGATACAAAGGAAGATATTTCCACAGAGAAAGGCAATCACAGATTCACTACTAAAACTTATGGCTCACCAAATGGAAAGGTGTGAGGATTGGATACATCACCATATTGAGGTTAACAGAGATATACAAACACACGTGAAATATATAATCACCAAAGACCTACAGAATACCAAGAGAAGACTACTGAACATTGTGTCATCACCTACATGGGAAAAGATTCCGAAGAAGAATAGATATATGTATATGTGTGAAAGAACCACATCTTGCACACCTAGAAGAAACAAACCATTGTAATCAAATTTGCTGTGATAAAAAATAAAAATTATGTTAAAAATACGCACAAGAAGTAATGACACATAAACTTCAAGGGCTTTTTCCTGGCACATTCCATTCTAATTTACAACCTAGCACACCACTTCCAATAAGGCTCTGTTGCCCTAGTAATCAGATTTGGTAAAGGAGAAATGCTGCCGCCTTGTGGCCGTTTCCCGCAAGAACAGCTTTAAACCCACAGCTAATGGTCACTTAAAATTCACAAGGACTCAGGGCTGTAAAGGACACCTGCCGTCAAAACTTGTGCTCGGGTAAGGAATGGACAAAAAAATTCAAAACAGGCAAATGTTTCAAGAAGGTAGTATGAAGAGGTAAGTATTCCTCACTCTCTTTAAAAAAAAAACAGGAAAATGGATAAAAGCTCAACCTAAGGAATTATTAGACTCAGGCAATCTATTCAACCAAAAGGTTTCAACTCACACCTGTCGACTGACCGTCAGCAAAAAGTCTACAAACAATAAATGCTGATGGGGTTGTAGAGAACTGTGTAACCTCTAGGTGCTGGTGAGATGTAAAGTGGTTAACAGCCAATAATGAGAACAGAAAGGAACTGCGTTTAAAAGTAAAAATTGAGGTACCATTCAATCCAGCAGGCACACCACTGGGCCTCTCACCTGAGAAGACCAGAATCGAAAAGACACACGCTGCAAAAGCTGCACTGCAGCCTTATTCAAAAGAGCCAAGATGGGAAGCAACCAAAATGTCCATCAACGGGTGAATGGATAAAGAAGAAGGGGTCCATGTACACAATGAAATATTAGCCAAGGAAAACAATGAAACACTGCTCTTTGAGGCACCAGAGATGAGCCTGGAGATAATCACAAAACATGAGGTAAGTCGGAAAGCAAAAGACCTCTATCCTATGATATTCCTTATAGGCGTTACCTAATAACTGACACAAATGAACATATTCCCACAGAGAAAGACACTCACAGACTTAGAAAACCAACTGTGCTCATCTAAAAGGAAAGGTGGGGGGAATGGATAAATGAGAGAAGTGTTACTCTACATATCCAAATACATATTATATACATATTTCAAAGAGACCGACCATATAGCAAGGGAGGTCTACAGAACACTCTGTAATATTTTATATGGGAAGAGGATCTGTGGAAAAGACATATATAATGTACAAATGAAGCAGATTGTGTACCCCTAAGACAAACAATATTCTAATCTTTACCCCGATTAAAACAATTAACAAAAACAAGAAGTAATGAGACATAAACTTATGGGGGTTTCTCCTGGCACATGCCATATTAATTTACAACCTAGGAACACGACTTCCAGAAAGACTCTGCTGCCCTAGTACCCAGATTTGGGAATGGAGTAATGCTGCCTTCTTGTGGTCATTTCCCACAACAGCAGCTTTAAACCCACTGCTAAAGGTCACTAAACATTCAGCAACTTGCAATTCTGTAAATGACACCTGCCCTCCAAATAAATCCTGGGATCAAAAATGGATCAACAATTTCAAAAGAGGGCAACCTTCCAAGAAGACAATTTCAAGAGGTATATTGTACTCACAGTTTTTTCTTTTAAGAGAAAAGAAAAAGGTGTGGAAAAATGATGTATTTTTGGAATTTTGAAAGACATGCAAACCCAAATTACAAAAACCTATCAGCTCACAGCAGTCAGAATGGCCATCAGCAAAAATGGTTCAAAAAATAAATGCTGAAGGGACTGTGGAGGCATGCGTACACTCGGCTCTCAGGGGGACGTGGTAAGAGCGACTAATGAAAACACAATGGAAGTGCCTTGAAAAGGTAAACATTGAGCTACCCGTCAATCAGTCATACCCACTGCTGGGCCTATCTCCTGAGAAAATGAGAATCAAAACGTCACAGGCTGGCAATCCTGCCCTCCAGCCATATTTAGCATAGCCAACATTTGGAAGCAATGAAAATCTCCATCAACAGAGGAATGCACCAAGAAGAACTGTTCCATTTACACAATGTAATATTACTCCAATAACAAATATAAGTTAAATTTAAAAGACAAACATAAGTAAGGAGACATCAGCATTTGTGGGTTTATTCAGGCACATTCCACTCTAATTTATAACCGAGGAACAACAAGGGCCGGAAGGTCTGTTTCCCTAGTACCAGAGTGGGGAACGTTGAAAGACTGCCGCCCTCTGGCCGTTACCTGCAAACGCAGGTTTAAGCCTGTGTTAATGGTCACCACAAAATGTCTTGAGGGAGGTAATGGCCAAATAATTTTAAAATAGGACACATACTTTAAGAAAACACTTTGAAGAACTAAGCTGTACTCACAGCCTGAAAAATGAAAAGGACCTGCCTTAAAGCTCAGTTTTAACGGATTATGAGACACATGCAAATTCAACCACAAAGACGTATCAGCTCACACCGGTCAGAATAACCGTCAGTAAAAAACTACAAAGAATAAATGCTGAAGGTGCTGTGGAGAAATGCAAACCCTCAACTTTAAGTGGGATGTAACCTGGAAAGAGCCACTCATGAGAACAGAATGGAGGTGCCTTTAAAAGGTAAACATTGAGCTACCTTATGATCCAGAGGCTTATTCCCGGACCTATAACCTAAGAGGACAGAATTGGAAAGAAAGAGGCAGGCAAATCTGCATTGCACAGTATTACAATAGCCAAGATACGGGAGTCACCAAAAAGTCCACCGACAGATGGGTGGACAAAGAAGAACTGCTACATGTACAGATGGATTATGAGCTAGCGATAAAATGAAACAATGCCATTTGCAGCACCATAGATGAGTCTAGAAGTAATCACGCAACTTGGAGTAAGTGACAAAGCGAAAGACATATATGCTACCATATCAGTTACAGGTGTTACCTACGAATTGATACCAACAAAGATATATCCACGCAGAAAGGCAATCACAGATTCAGTACAAAAACGTATGGTTCACCAAATGGAAAGGTGTGAGGATTGGACACATTACTATACTGGGGTTAACAGACATATAAAAACACATGTGAAATACATAATCACCAAAGACGTACGCAATACCAAGAGAAGACTACTCAACATTGTGTCCTAACCTACATGGGAAAAGGATCCGAAGAAGAATAGATATATGTATATGTATGAAAGAACCACAACTTGCACACCTAGAACAAACAAAACATTGTAATCAAATTTGCTGTGATGAAAAACTAAAAATTAAAAATACGAACAAGAAGTAATGAGACATAAATTTAAAGGCTTTCTCCTAGCACATTCCATTGTAATTTACAACCTAGAACACGACTTCCATTAAGGCTCTGTTGCCCTGGTGACCAGATTTGGTAAAGGAGAAATGCTGCCGCCTTTTGCCGTTTCCCGCAAGAGCGGCTTTTAACCCACAGCTAATGGTCACTTAACATTCACAAGGACTCAGGGCTGTAAAGACACCTGCCCTCAAAACTGTGCTGAGGTAGGGAATGGATTAAAAAATTCAAAACAGGCAAATGTTTCAAGAAGACTGTATGAAGAGGTAAGTTTTACTCACTGTCTTTTTCAAGAAAGGAAAATGGATAAAAGCTCAACCTCAGGAAGTATTAGACTCATGCAATCTAATCTACAAAACGGTTTCAACTCACACCAGTCGACTGACCATCAGCAAAAAGTCTACAGACAATAAATGCTGAAGGGGTTTTACAGAACTGTGTACCCTCTAGCTGATGGTGAGATGTAAAGTGGTTAAGAGCCAATAATGAGAACAGAAAGGAGCTGTGTTTGAAAGTAAAAATTGAGGTATCATTCAATCCAGCAGGTGCACCACTGGGCCTCTCACCTGAGAAGACCAGAATCGAGAAGACCCGGGCTGCAAAAGCTTCACTGCAGCCTTATTCACTATAGACAAGACAGTGAAGCAACCAAAATGTCCATCCACAGGTGAATGGATAAAGAAGAAGTGGTCCATGTACACAATGGAATATTAGCCATGGAAAACAGTGAAACACTGCTCTTTGAGGCGCCACAGATGAGCCTGGAGATAATCACAAAACATGAGGTCAGTCGGAAAGCAAAAGACCTATATTCTATGATATCACTTATAGGCGTTATCTAATAACTGACAAAAATGAACATATTTCCACAGAGAAAGGCACTCACAGACTTAGAAAAAAAACTATGCTTATCTAAAAGGGAAGGTGGGGGGATTGGATAAATGAAGATTAGCGTTACCATATGGATACAAACACATATTATATACATATATCAAAAAGACCCACCATATAGCAAGGGAGGTCTACGGAACACTCTGTAATAATTGACATGGGAAGAGGATCTCGAAATATATAGATATATATAATGTGTAAATGAACCAGAGTGTGTACACCTTGGACAGACAACATTCTAAACATTACCCCAATTTTAAAAATTAAAACAACAAACAAGAATTAATCAAACATAAACTTATGGGGGGGTTTCCTGGCACATTCCATTCAAATTTACAAGCTAGGAAAACCACTTCCAGAACGGCTCTGCTGCCCTAGTAACCAGATTTGATAATGGAGAAGTGCTCCTGCCTTGTGGCCGTTTAGTACAACAGCAGCTTACACCCAGTGCTAATGGTTACTAAATATTCACACACATTGCAGGCCTGTAAATGACACCTGCCTTCAAAAAAATATCCTGGGGACGAAAATCCACCAGAATATTAAAAAGAGGGCAATCTTTCAACAAGATAATTTCAAGAGGTATATTGAACTCACACTTTTTTCTAATACCAGAAGAGAAAAACGCCTGGAAAAATGAAAAATTTTAGGAATTTTTAAAGACATGCAAACCCAATTTACAAAAACCTATCAGCTCACTCCAGGCAGAATGTCCATCAGCAAAAATGCTGCAAACAATACATGCTGAAGGGATTGTGGAGAAATGTGTACCCTCAGCTGTAAGGGGGACGTGGGAAGAGCCACTAATGAAAACACAATGGAGGTGCTTTGAAAAGGTAAACATTGAGCTACCAGTGAATCAAGCATACCATCTGCTGGGCTTATCACCTGAGAAAATGAGATTCAAAAAGTCACAGGCTGGCAAACCTGTACGCCAGCAATATTTACCATAGTCAACACTTGGAAGCAACAAAAATGTCCATCAACAGAGGAATGCACCAAGAAGAAGTGGTCCTTGTATACAATGGAATATTACTCCAGTAAAAAAATATAAATTAACTTTAAGAAACAAACAAATGTAAGGAGACATCAGCATTTGTGGGTTTATCCGAGCACATTCCACTCTAATTTATAACCGAAGAACACCACTGGCGGGTAGGTCTGTTTCCCAAGTACCAGCGTGGGGAACATAGAAAGGCTGCCACCCTCTGGCCGTTACCTGCAAAAGCAGCTTTAAAGCCTGGGCTAATGGTCACTTCATATGAACAAGTACTGCTGGGCTATAAATGAAACCTGCTCTCAAAATGTCTTGAAGAAGGTAATGGTTAAAATATTTCAAAATGTGACACATACTTTAAGAAAACACTTTGAAGAGCTAAGCCATAATCACAGCTGGAAAAATGAAAAAGACATGCCTTAAAGTTCAATTTCAACGGATTATGAGACACATGCAAATTCAACCACAAAGAGGTATCAGCTCACACCAGTCAGAATAACCATCAGCAAAAAACCACATAGAATAAATGCTAAAGGTGCTGTGGAGAAATGCAAACCCTCAACTTTAAGTGGGACGTAATCTGGAAAGAGCCACTAAAGAGAACAGAATGGAGGTGCCTTTAAAAGGTTAACGCTCAGCTACCATATGATCCAGTACACCTATACCTGGACCTATAACCTAAGAAGACAGAATTGGAAAGACACAGGCAGGCAAATCTGCATTGCATAGTATTACAGTAGCCAAGATATGGAAGTAACCAAAAAGTCCACCGACAGATGGGTGGACAAAGAAGAACTGCTACATGTACAGATGGAATATGAGCTAGCGAAAAAATGAAACAATGCCATTTGAAGCACCATAGATGAGTCTAGAAGTAATTACGCATCTTGGAGTAAGTGACAAAGCGAAAGACACATATCCTATCATATCACATACAGGTGTTACCTCAAAGTTGATACAAAGGAAGATATTTCCACAGAGAAAGGCAATCACAGATTCACTACTAAAACTTATGGCTCACCAAATGGAAAGGTGTGAGGATTGGATACATCACCATATTGAGGTTAACAGAGATATACAAACACACGTGAAATATATAATCACCAAAGACCTACAGAATACCAAGAGAAGACTACTGAACATTGTGTCATCACCTACATGGGAAAAGATTCCGAAGAAGAATAGATATATGTATATGTGTGAAAGAACCACATCTTGCACACCTAGAAGAAACAAACCATTGTAATCAAATTTGCTGTGATAAAAAATAAAAATTATGTTAAAAATACGCACAAGAAGTAATGACACATAAACTTCAAGGGCTTTTTCCTGGCACATTCCATTCTAATTTACAACCTAGCACACCACTTCCAATAAGGCTCTGTTGCCCTAGTAATCAGATTTGGTAAAGGAGAAATGCTGCCGCCTTGTGGCCGTTTCCCGCAAGAACAGCTTTAAACCCACAGCTAATGGTCACTTAAAATTCACAAGGACTCAGGGCTGTAAAGGACACCTGCCGTCAAAACTTGTGCTCGGGTAAGGAATGGACAAAAAAATTCAAAACAGGCAAATGTTTCAAGAAGGTAGTATGAAGAGGTAAGTATTCCTCACTCTCTTTAAAAAAAAAACAGGAAAATGGATAAAAGCTCAACCTAAGGAATTATTAGACTCAGGCAATCTATTCAACCAAAAGGTTTCAACTCACACCTGTCGACTGACCGTCAGCAAAAAGTCTACAAACAATAAATGCTGATGGGGTTGTAGAGAACTGTGTAACCTCTAGGTGCTGGTGAGATGTAAAGTGGTTAACAGCCAATAATGAGAACAGAAAGGAACTGCGTTTAAAAGTAAAAATTGAGGTACCATTCAATCCAGCAGGCACACCACTGGGCCTCTCACCTGAGAAGACCAGAATCGAAAAGACACACGCTGCAAAAGCTGCACTGCAGCCTTATTCAAAAGAGCCAAGATGGGAAGCAACCAAAATGTCCATCAACGGGTGAATGGATAAAGAAGAAGGGGTCCATGTACACAATGAAATATTAGCCAAGGAAAACAATGAAACACTGCTCTTTGAGGCACCAGAGATGAGCCTGGAGATAATCACAAAACATGAGGTAAGTCGGAAAGCAAAAGACCTCTATCCTATGATATTCCTTATAGGCGTTACCTAATAACTGACACAAATGAACATATTTCCACAGAGAAAGACACTCACAGACTTAGAAAACCAACTGTGCTCATCTAAAAGGAAAGGTGGGGGGAATGGATAAATGAGAGAAGTGTTACTCTACATATCCAAATACATATTATATACATATTTCAAAGAGACCGACCATATAGCAAGGGAGGTCTACAGAACACTCTGTAATATTTTATATGGGAAGAGGATCTGTGGAAAAGACATATATAATGTACAAATGAAGCAGATTGTGTACCCCTAAGACAAACAATATTCTAATCTTTACCCCGATTAAAACAATTAACAAAAACAAGAAGTAATGAGACATAAACTTATGGGGGTTTCTCCTGGCACATGCCATATTAATTTACAACCTAGGAACACGACTTCCAGAAAGACTCTGCTGCCCTAGTACCCAGATTTGGGAATGGAGTAATGCTGCCTTCTTGTGGTCATTTCCCACAACAGCAGCTTTAAACCCACTGCTAAAGGTCACTAAACATTCAGCAACTTGCAATTCTGTAAATGACACCTGCCCTCCAAATAAATCCTGGGATCAAAAATGGATCAACAATTTCAAAAGAGGGCAACCTTCCAAGAAGACAATTTCAAGAGGTATATTGTACTCACAGTTTTTTCTTTTAAGAGAAAAGAAAAAGGTGTGGAAAAATGATGTATTTTTGGAATTTTGAAAGACATGCAAACCCAAATTACAAAAACCTATCAGCTCACAGCAGTCAGAATGGCCATCAGCAAAAATGGTTCAAAAAATAAATGCTGAAGGGACTGTGGAGGCATGCGTACACTCGGCTCTCAGGGGGACGTGGTAAGAGCGACTAATGAAAACACAATGGAAGTGCCTTGAAAAGGTAAACATTGAGCTACCCGTCAATCAGTCATACCCACTGCTGGGCCTATCTCCTGAGAAAATGAGAATCAAAACGTCACAGGCTGGCAATCCTGCCCTCCAGCCATATTTAGCATAGCCAACATTTGGAAGCAATGAAAATCTCCATCAACAGAGGAATGCACCAAGAAGAACTGTTCCATTTACACAATGTAATATTACTCCAATAACAAATATAAGTTAAATTTAAAAGACAAACATAAGTAAGGAGACATCAGCATTTGTGGGTTTATTCAGGCACATTCCACTCTAATTTATAACCGAGGAACAACAAGGGCCGGAAGGTCTGTTTCCCTAGTACCAGAGTGGGGAACGTTGAAAGACTGCCGCCCTCTGGCCGTTACCTGCAAACGCAGGTTTAAGCCTGTGTTAATGGTCACCACAAAATGTCTTGAGGGAGGTAATGGCCAAATAATTTTAAAATAGGACACATACTTTAAGAAAACACTTTGAAGAACTAAGCTGTACTCACAGCCTGAAAAATGAAAAGGACCTGCCTTAAAGCTCAGTTTTAACGGATTATGAGACACATGCAAATTCAACCACAAAGACGTATCAGCTCACACCGGTCAGAATAACCGTCAGTAAAAAACTACAAAGAATAAATGCTGAAGGTGCTGTGGAGAAATGCAAACCCTCAACTTTAAGTGGGATGTAACCTGGAAAGAGCCACTCATGAGAACAGAATGGAGGTGCCTTTAAAAGGTAAACATTGAGCTACCTTATGATCCAGAGGCTTATTCCCGGACCTATAACCTAAGAGGACAGAATTGGAAAGAAAGAGGCAGGCAAATCTGCATTGCACAGTATTACAATAGCCAAGATACGGGAGTCACCAAAAAGTCCACCGACAGATGGGTGGACAAAGAAGAACTGCTACATGTACAGATGGATTATGAGCTAGCGATAAAATGAAACAATGCCATTTGCAGCACCATAGATGAGTCTAGAAGTAATCACGCAACTTGGAGTAAGTGACAAAGCGAAAGACATATATGCTACCATATCAGTTACAGGTGTTACCTACGAATTGATACCAACAAAGATATATCCACGCAGAAAGGCAATCACAGATTCAGTACAAAAACGTATGGTTCACCAAATGGAAAGGTGTGAGGATTGGACACATTACTATACTGGGGTTAACAGACATATAAAAACACATGTGAAATACATAATCACCAAAGACGTACGCAATACCAAGAGAAGACTACTCAACATTGTGTCCTAACCTACATGGGAAAAGGATCCGAAGAAGAATAGATATATGTATATGTATGAAAGAACCACAACTTGCACACCTAGAACAAACAAAACATTGTAATCAAATTTGCTGTGATGAAAAACTAAAAATTAAAAATACGAACAAGAAGTAATGAGACATAAATTTAAAGGCTTTCTCCTAGCACATTCCATTGTAATTTACAACCTAGAACACGACTTCCATTAAGGCTCTGTTGCCCTGGTGACCAGATTTGGTAAAGGAGAAATGCTGCCGCCTTTTGCCGTTTCCCGCAAGAGCGGCTTTTAACCCACAGCTAATGGTCACTTAACATTCACAAGGACTCAGGGCTGTAAAGACACCTGCCCTCAAAACTGTGCTGAGGTAGGGAATGGATTAAAAAATTCAAAACAGGCAAATGTTTCAAGAAGACTGTATGAAGAGGTAAGTTTTACTCACTGTCTTTTTCAAGAAAGGAAAATGGATAAAAGCTCAACCTCAGGAAGTATTAGACTCATGCAATCTAATCTACAAAACGGTTTCAACTCACACCAGTCGACTGACCATCAGCAAAAAGTCTACAGACAATAAATGCTGAAGGGGTTTTACAGAACTGTGTACCCTCTAGCTGATGGTGAGATGTAAAGTGGTTAAGAGCCAATAATGAGAACAGAAAGGAGCTGTGTTTGAAAGTAAAAATTGAGGTATCATTCAATCCAGCAGGTGCACCACTGGGCCTCTCACCTGAGAAGACCAGAATCGAGAAGACCCGGGCTGCAAAAGCTTCACTGCAGCCTTATTCACTATAGACAAGACAGTGAAGCAACCAAAATGTCCATCCACAGGTGAATGGATAAAGAAGAAGTGGTCCATGTACACAATGGAATATTAGCCATGGAAAACAGTGAAACACTGCTCTTTGAGGCGCCACAGATGAGCCTGGAGATAATCACAAAACATGAGGTCAGTCGGAAAGCAAAAGACCTATATTCTATGATATCACTTATAGGCGTTATCTAATAACTGACAAAAATGAACATATTTCCACAGAGAAAGGCACTCACAGACTTAGAAAAAAAACTATGCTTATCTAAAAGGGAAGGTGGGGGGATTGGATAAATGAAGATTAGCGTTACCATATGGATACAAACACATATTATATACATATATCAAAAAGACCCACCATATAGCAAGGGAGGTCTACGGAACACTCTGTAATAATTGACATGGGAAGAGGATCTCGAAATATATAGATATATATAATGTGTAAATGAACCAGAGTGTGTACACCTTGGACAGACAACATTCTAAACATTACCCCAATTTTAAAAATTAAAACAACAAACAAGAATTAATCAAACATAAACTTATGGGGGGGTTTCCTGGCACATTCCATTCAAATTTACAAGCTAGGAAAACCACTTCCAGAACGGCTCTGCTGCCCTAGTAACCAGATTTGATAATGGAGAAGTGCTCCTGCCTTGTGGCCGTTTAGTACAACAGCAGCTTACACCCAGTGCTAATGGTTACTAAATATTCACACACATTGCAGGCCTGTAAATGACACCTGCCTTCAAAAAAATATCCTGGGGACGAAAATCCACCAGAATATTAAAAAGAGGGCAATCTTTCAACAAGATAATTTCAAGAGGTATATTGAACTCACACTTTTTTCTAATACCAGAAGAGAAAAACGCCTGGAAAAATGAAAAATTTTAGGAATTTTTAAAGACATGCAAACCCAATTTACAAAAACCTATCAGCTCACTCCAGGCAGAATGTCCATCAGCAAAAATGCTGCAAACAATACATGCTGAAGGGATTGTGGAGAAATGTGTACCCTCAGCTGTAAGGGGGACGTGGGAAGAGCCACTAATGAAAACACAATGGAGGTGCTTTGAAAAGGTAAACATTGAGCTACCAGTGAATCAAGCATACCATCTGCTGGGCTTATCACCTGAGAAAATGAGATTCAAAAAGTCACAGGCTGGCAAACCTGTACGCCAGCAATATTTACCATAGTCAACACTTGGAAGCAACAAAAATGTCCATCAACAGAGGAATGCACCAAGAAGAAGTGGTCCTTGTATACAATGGAATATTACTCCAGTAAAAAAATATAAATTAACTTTAAGAAACAAACAAATGTAAGGAGACATCAGCATTTGTGGGTTTATCCGAGCACATTCCACTCTAATTTATAACCGAAGAACACCACTGGCGGGTAGGTCTGTTTCCCAAGTACCAGCGTGGGGAACATAGAAAGGCTGCCACCCTCTGGCCGTTACCTGCAAAAGCAGCTTTAAAGCCTGGGCTAATGGTCACTTCATATGAACAAGTACTGCTGGGCTATAAATGAAACCTGCTCTCAAAATGTCTTGAAGAAGGTAATGGTTAAAATATTTCAAAATGTGACACATACTTTAAGAAAACACTTTGAAGAGCTAAGCCATAATCACAGCTGGAAAAATGAAAAAGACATGCCTTAAAGTTCAATTTCAACGGATTATGAGACACATGCAAATTCAACCACAAAGAGGTATCAGCTCACACCAGTCAGAATAACCATCAGCAAAAAACCACATAGAATAAATGCTAAAGGTGCTGTGGAGAAATGCAAACCCTCAACTTTAAGTGGGACGTAATCTGGAAAGAGCCACTAAAGAGAACAGAATGGAGGTGCCTTTAAAAGGTTAACGCTCAGCTACCATATGATCCAGTACACCTATACCTGGACCTATAACCTAAGAAGACAGAATTGGAAAGACACAGGCAGGCAAATCTGCATTGCATAGTATTACAGTAGCCAAGATATGGAAGTAACCAAAAAGTCCACCGACAGATGGGTGGACAAAGAAGAACTGCTACATGTACAGATGGAATATGAGCTAGCGAAAAAATGAAACAATGCCATTTGAAGCACCATAGATGAGTCTAGAAGTAATTACGCATCTTGGAGTAAGTGACAAAGCGAAAGACACATATCCTATCATATCACATACAGGTGTTACCTCAAAGTTGATACAAAGGAAGATATTTCCACAGAGAAAGGCAATCACAGATTCACTACTAAAACTTATGGCTCACCAAATGGAAAGGTGTGAGGATTGGATACATCACCATATTGAGGTTAACAGAGATATACAAACACACGTGAAATATATAATCACCAAAGACCTACAGAATACCAAGAGAAGACTACTGAACATTGTGTCATCACCTACATGGGAAAAGATTCCGAAGAAGAATAGATATATGTATATGTGTGAAAGAACCACATCTTGCACACCTAGAAGAAACAAACCATTGTAATCAAATTTGCTGTGATAAAAAATAAAAATTATGTTAAAAATACGCACAAGAAGTAATGACACATAAACTTCAAGGGCTTTTTCCTGGCACATTCCATTCTAATTTACAACCTAGCACACCACTTCCAATAAGGCTCTGTTGCCCTAGTAATCAGATTTGGTAAAGGAGAAATGCTGCCGCCTTGTGGCCGTTTCCCGCAAGAACAGCTTTAAACCCACAGCTAATGGTCACTTAAAATTCACAAGGACTCAGGGCTGTAAAGGACACCTGCCGTCAAAACTTGTGCTCGGGTAAGGAATGGACAAAAAAATTCAAAACAGGCAAATGTTTCAAGAAGGTAGTATGAAGAGGTAAGTATTCCTCACTCTCTTTAAAAAAAAAACAGGAAAATGGATAAAAGCTCAACCTAAGGAATTATTAGACTCAGGCAATCTATTCAACCAAAAGGTTTCAACTCACACCTGTCGACTGACCGTCAGCAAAAAGTCTACAAACAATAAATGCTGATGGGGTTGTAGAGAACTGTGTAACCTCTAGGTGCTGGTGAGATGTAAAGTGGTTAACAGCCAATAATGAGAACAGAAAGGAACTGCGTTTAAAAGTAAAAATTGAGGTACCATTCAATCCAGCAGGCACACCACTGGGCCTCTCACCTGAGAAGACCAGAATCGAAAAGACACACGCTGCAAAAGCTGCACTGCAGCCTTATTCAAAAGAGCCAAGATGGGAAGCAACCAAAATGTCCATCAACGGGTGAATGGATAAAGAAGAAGGGGTCCATGTACACAATGAAATATTAGCCAAGGAAAACAATGAAACACTGCTCTTTGAGGCACCAGAGATGAGCCTGGAGATAATCACAAAACATGAGGTAAGTCGGAAAGCAAAAGACCTCTATCCTATGATATTCCTTATAGGCGTTACCTAATAACTGACACAAATGAACATATTTCCACAGAGAAAGACACTCACAGACTTAGAAAACCAACTGTGCTCATCTAAAAGGAAAGGTGGGGGGAATGGATAAATGAGAGAAGTGTTACTCTACATATCCAAATACATATTATATACATATTTCAAAGAGACCGACCATATAGCAAGGGAGGTCTACAGAACACTCTGTAATATTTTATATGGGAAGAGGATCTGTGGAAAAGACATATATAATGTACAAATGAAGCAGATTGTGTACCCCTAAGACAAACAATATTCTAATCTTTACCCCGATTAAAACAATTAACAAAAACAAGAAGTAATGAGACATAAACTTATGGGGGTTTCTCCTGGCACATGCCATATTAATTTACAACCTAGGAACACGACTTCCAGAAAGACTCTGCTGCCCTAGTACCCAGATTTGGGAATGGAGTAATGCTGCCTTCTTGTGGTCATTTCCCACAACAGCAGCTTTAAACCCACTGCTAAAGGTCACTAAACATTCAGCAACTTGCAATTCTGTAAATGACACCTGCCCTCCAAATAAATCCTGGGATCAAAAATGGATCAACAATTTCAAAAGAGGGCAACCTTCCAAGAAGACAATTTCAAGAGGTATATTGTACTCACAGTTTTTTCTTTTAAGAGAAAAGAAAAAGGTGTGGAAAAATGATGTATTTTTGGAATTTTGAAAGACATGCAAACCCAAATTACAAAAACCTATCAGCTCACAGCAGTCAGAATGGCCATCAGCAAAAATGGTTCAAAAAATAAATGCTGAAGGGACTGTGGAGGCATGCGTACACTCGGCTCTCAGGGGGACGTGGTAAGAGCGACTAATGAAAACACAATGGAAGTGCCTTGAAAAGGTAAACATTGAGCTACCCGTCAATCAGTCATACCCACTGCTGGGCCTATCTCCTGAGAAAATGAGAATCAAAACGTCACAGGCTGGCAATCCTGCCCTCCAGCCATATTTAGCATAGCCAACATTTGGAAGCAATGAAAATCTCCATCAACAGAGGAATGCACCAAGAAGAACTGTTCCGTTTACACAATGTAATATTACTCCAATAACAAATATAAGTTAAATTTAAAAGACAAACATAAGTAAGGAGACATCAGCATTTGTGGGTTTATTCAGGCACATTCCACTCTAATTTATAACCGAGGAACAACAAGGGCCGGAAGGTCTGTTTCCCTAGTACCAGAGTGGGGAACGTTGAAAGACTGCCGCCCTCTGGCCGTTACCTGCAAACGCAGGTTTAAGCCTGTGTTAATGGTCACCACAAAATGTCTTGAGGGAGGTAATGGCCAAATAATTTTAAAATAGGACACATACTTTAAGAAAACACTTTGAAGAACTAAGCTGTACTCACAGCCTGAAAAATGAAAAGGACCTGCCTTAAAGCTCAGTTTTAACGGATTATGAGACACATGCAAATTCAACCACAAAGACGTATCAGCTCACACCAGTCAGAATAACCGTCAGTAAAAAACTACAAAGAATAAATGCTGAAGGTGCTGTGGAGAAATGCAAACCCTCAACTTTAAGTGGGATGTAACCTGGAAAGAGCCACTCATGAGAACAGAATGGAGGTGCCTTTAAAAGGTAAACATTGAGCTACCTTATGATCCAGAGGCTTATTCCCGGACCTATAACCTAAGAGGACAGAATTGGAAAGAAAGAGGCAGGCAAATCTGCATTGCACAGTATTACAATAGCCAAGATACGGGAGTCACCAAAAAGTCCACCGACAGATGGGTGGACAAAGAAGAACTGCTAC